>NC_053028.1:131951806-132114150 GCF_003073215.2 Triticum urartu
CGTGTCGCGCAAGCGTGAGGGATTCCCGCTGTAGGGTGTTGCAATACGTTCATGATTCGCTTATAGTGGGTTGCTTGAGTGACAGAAGCATAAACCCGAGTAAGGGGGTTGTTGCGTATGGGATAAAGGGGACTTGATGCTTTAATGCTATGGTTGGGTTTTACCTTAATGATCTTTAGTAGTTGCGGATGCTTGCTAGAGTTTAAATCATAAGTGCATATGATCCAAGAATAGAAAGTATGTTAGCTTATGCCTCTCCCTCATATGAAATTGCAATGACGACCACCGGTCTTGTTAACGATTGCCTAGGATAATTCCGCACACCGACCCATCATTATTCCACACTCGCTATTTATAATATTTAGTAATATATTCTAACTTTATGATAACATGGTGGTCATCACCTTTCCTTTTTACACTTTTTCCTTTGGCAAGCACTTTGTGTTGGAGCGATACGGATATATATATATATATATCCACTTGGATGTAGGTTTTCATAAATTATTATTGTTGACATTACCCTTGAGGTAAAAGGTTGGGAGGCGAAACTATAAGCCCCTATCTTTCTATGTTTTCGATTAAAACTTTGAACCCATAAATATCACATGGTGTTAGCAATTGTGAAAGATTTAATGATAGTTGAGTATGTGGAGTTTGCTGAATCAAAACTTTTACATAGACCCTTCCCGAAAATAAGATGAATTGCAATTGTTTGATGAATAAGAGCACGGTTTGTTAGTTTTCAAGAAAGTTTATGATCTATACTTTAACTTGTGAATAGCTTGTTACTTGATCATGAGAAGTTTCATGAGTTGAGCTGCTGTTATGATATATAATGATGCTAGAAAAAGTGATTGGAACCATCATTGATCAAACTTATGCACTTGCTAGCATTCACACTTCATAAATTATTTCTTTTATCATTTACCTACTCGAGGACGAGCAGGAATTAAGCTTGTGGATGCTGATACGTCTCCAACGTATCTATAATTATGAAGTATTCATGCCAAGTTTACAATATTTTTATATGATTTTGGTATGATTTGATTAGAACTAACCCGGACTGACGTTGTTTTCAGCAGAACTACCGTGATGTTGTTTTTGTGCAGAAATAAAAGTTCTCGGAATGCGATGAAAATCAATGGAGAATTTTTCTGGAGAATATAAAAAATATTGGAACAAAAATCTACCAGAGGGGAGTCCCATGGGCCCCACGAGGGTGGGGGAACAAGTCAGGGGGGCCATGGGAAGTCCATGAGGCACAGGGGGGCGCCCACCCCCCTGGGGCGCGCCCCTGTGCCTCATGGACTTCCCGTGGGGCCCCCTTACTTGTTCTCAACGCCAACCTCTCCTATAAATGCCCAAACCTTCAGAAAATAACCTAGATCGGAAGTTCCGCCGCAGCAAGCCTTTGTAGCCATGAGAAATCAATCTAGGCCCTCTCCGGCACCCTGCCGGAGGGGGCCATCATCACCGGAGGCTATGGAGGAGGATCCCGGAGGGACCACCATCACCATGAAGGCCAAGGACCAGAGGGAGAACCTCTCCCCATCCAGGGGGGGTCCATGGAGGAGGAAGCACAAGGGGGAGAACCTCTCCTCCTCTCTCTCGGTGGCACCGGAGTGCCATCGGGAGGGGAATCATCGCCGCGGTGATCGTCTTCATCAACATCACCATCCTCATCTCTTTTACGCGGTCCACTCTCCCGCACCCCGCTGTAACCCTACTTGAACATGGTGCTTTATGCCACATATTATGATCCAATGACGTGTTGCCATCCGATGATGTTTTGAGTAGATATCCTTTGTCTTTGGGTTGATTGATGATCTAGATTGGTATGAGTTGTATGTTTTATTTTGGTGCTGTCCTATTGTGCCCTCCGTGTCGCGCAAGCGTGAGGGATTCCCGCTGTAGGGTGTTGCAATACGTTCATGATTCACTTATAGTGGGTTGCTTGAGTGACAGAAGCATAAACCCGAGTAAGGGGGTTGTTGCGTATGGGATAAAGGGGACTTGATGCTTTAATGCTATGGTTGGGTTTTACCTTAATGATCTTTAGTAGTTGCGGATGCTTGCTAGAGTTCCAATCATAAGTGCATATGACCCAAGAAGAGAAAGTATGTTAGCTTATGCCTCTCCCTCATATGAAATTGCAATGACGACCACCGGTCTTGTTAACGATTGCCTAGGATAATTCCGCACACCGACCCATCATTATTCCACACTCGCTATTTATAATATTTAGTAATATATTCTAACTTTATGATAACATCACCTACTTTTATATTTTTGCTCTCTGATATCTTGCAAAGTTATCCTCTTCATACCCATGACGTAGTTTTATTTCTCGTTTCTAGTTGGAAGCAAACGTTCGGTGTACGTAGAGTCGTATCAGTGGCAGATAGGACTTAAGAGAATATTGATCTTACCTTTAGCTCCTTGTGGGTTCGACACTCCATACTTACCACTTCCACCTTTGGGAATTACTACGATGATTCCCTGCACTTGATGATTATCAATAGCATTGAACATAGTTAAGAGGATTTGTTTATCAGATTAGCCTCCCACCCAATTTGTCTTTTAATATTGTATAATATTATTGTGTGGTATTACAGTGCCTTTTATTTCACTACGGATAGTTTTGTTCAAGAAATTTAGAGGCAAGATATGCTTTTCGCTAACTCTGGCCTCCATTTTTATGTTTTCAACTTGGACTTTTGTTTAGAGCTTGATTCAAGGCCTCATAGATTATAGTAAGCGGGGCCTCACAATATAGATGCAATAAATTTCCAATGTTTTTGTGGCATCAAGTTCTCTAGGAAGAAGTTTTTGTTTGCATAATTCACCAATAAATACACAACCTTCAAATACTGGTTGGACAGATTATTAATTATTCAACCAACAAATTTGTTGTTGCGAGTAATAGTGCCAATACATATATTTCTAGGCCTACTTCTTTTAATGACTTTCAGAACACTTCTTGTTTCAACATTCCTCTCATGTTTGTTGTTTCTCACTTACTCCTTCATGCATGCTTCAAATACCTATATCAATACTGTCCAGTTATTGAGTGACAAATGTTTCAAAGGTAACCATCTTATCTCAGTTTTGGTGTGGCATCTTTGATTTTGTAAGACATAAATACTATCATATGGTAAGAAAAAGCACAACTGTGTGTGCAGACTAAGAAAGATTTATAATTAAGACAATTCATTGTACATCCGGCTTTCAATGAACATATCTCTGCAAATTCACTACGAGCATGTAGAAAATATGACAGAACCACATGTTTTCGTAGATAAGAGCATGCCAATAATTCAAGTGAAGGTCTTTGTCTCTTATAATGCTAAGCGTGCAACTAATTAAGGTTGTGTTTCCTCCAGTGGCATCAATACATTCTATTGATTTACATATCTTTAGGTATTTCTATTATGTCCACCTAACATGATTAGGCGTGTATTATTTACCATGTCTAATTGTTTATCTAAGTTACTTAAATGTTTATGAATGCCCCAAAGATAGTAGGGCTTGCTGGATGTCACTCAAATAAAATCATTCACAAACCAGTTGAGTATTTGCGGGTTTAATTTCCTTACACATTTATATTATTCTTTCCTTGAGACTGACGGGCGCTGCAACGCGCGCATTCCTGTTCTAGTACACTTTAAAGTTAGACACTAAAACTAACATATCAAATGGTACTACTAAATCTGATCTGGACTATCTTTGCACATGATGTTTTATGGAGGGTGATAAAATCTCACGTTCCTTATTTAAGGAGGGATTTAATCTAACGGTGATTAGCTATTGTCGTGCATGTATCGGCCCAAAAATCATCGGCTGCATAGCACTGTACATACTTGTGTGTTGTGTAGACCAAACAATGCAACGTTCAGCAAACCTTCGCGATTATATTTCTAGTTTTGGCCTAGCAATAGACCGGCAAGATAAAGTTTCCTTGCGAACAGTTTTGAAGTTTTGCATCAAGAAGAAAATTAACGGTTCAAAGTTGCCACGGAAACCAACATGTCACATGGTATTACAAAAATTGATTTGGAGTGTTACTCGTGTAACTGCATGCACCTTATAAGTCCTACCGTGCTGGGGCCATGCCCCCCCCCCCCCCCCCCCCCCCGAGATCACTGTTTGCGGACAAGGTCGTCAGTGTGTAAGCACAAACATTGCACCAATCATGGCATGGGGATTAGTGGAAGTGGGAAATGAACATGATGATAATTGACAGAGAATGGTCATTTTGATTTTATTCATTCAGTTTACTCGAAGCCACAACAGACTTGGCACAAACTACCACAAACTCGCGCAGTTGACACCAGAACCGCCACAAACTCACAACATAGTTGACACCACAACTGCCACAAACTCACAACACAACTCAGAGTACTAGGTCCAGCTGCATTTGGAGGGCTGAAGGATTGTGTTAACCTTTGAAAGCGCATCTTCTGCACTTGCAACGCCCAAGGATCTGATCTCCTTCACCTCGTGATTCTTATTCCAGGCTGGTCTGTCCATGCGCATGCCAGCTCAGTAAAGCGCAAGAAAAAAGGTGCCACCTTGTCACCAAATCGAGGATGTATACTTTGGCCTTCACCGGGAGCAAGTCGTTCATGGCACGAGGAACAGCGTTGTCCCTGCGATCGAAGACAACAGCTTTGATCAGAGGGAAGCGCACGGCCCCCGCGACCACAAGGATGAAGAACCCCAAGGGGACCTTCAGCTTCTTGTCAGGCCCGCCTTGGTGGTTGGCGAGAGTCGCTTCAGTGCCTCACCGCGGTTGATCTCCATTGTCAGTGTTAAGTTGTGATCCAAATTCATATAAAGTATATAGGCTAACTTTTAAAGCGGAGCGGAGTCTGAAGTTAGCCCATATTATCTCGCCCCATGCCCTGGAGAGGTGCGAGGGGGGCGGTGCCCCCCCCCCCCCCCCCCCCATACGACCTTGTGTAATTTATCTATGATGGTTGCTACTGATAAAACTAAGTCTATACATATGGCCGAATATCCTACTAATATTGTACAAGATGAAGCTATGATTGTGGTTGACAAGTTTAAGCATGTGAAGGAGACGCAAGAATTGATGATGCATGTACGAGAAGAAAAACATGTTCAGGTTGAGAGACCCAGTATTATTGGGCTCGACATGCCTGAAACAGGAGGAAACAAAGGAAAAAGATATTCTGATTATTTTGGCGAGTCACGTTTCTTAGGAGGAAGCAAGGAGTCCATGTCAGATTTTGAATGTTTTCTTCCCATGACTAGTTGCTGCGTGAGGAGATACATTGCAAATTTTATATTTATCTTCTTACCAACTAAGGAACGTATATGGACAAGATGCTTGATATGTGACTACTTATCCTTGCAAGGATGCGGATGGGGCCCACCTGAAGGCAAGTTAACCGATGGTGGAAGATAAGGCACATATTTAAATTATGTCTGTATAGTAGTATTAGGTAACTGCTGAGATATAAAAGGCAGATTATAGTATTTAAATAGTAGAAGGTCACGATGGCACCATGCGTTGAGTTTGTCGGTTAAGTTAGAGGAGTCGACCATTATATAAGTCCATGTACGTGCGCCATTTAAGGGAGGTTATTTTTTTATGGAATAGATACGATGTGTTTTTCAGGGTAAACACCTGTATCAAGTTTTGGAGGAATCTTTAAAAAACCTCTGTGTTGCGGTTTCTTTTCATGGAAATTGTTTTGCGTGTGAGTACCTTCGTCGAGATTGGCTTTTTCATGTTGGGCCGCAAGGTTCAAACCCTCTACTTCGTGTACATCGTACGAGAGGTTGTGACTGCTGGTGGTGGAGTGTCGTGAAAGATCGGGCCGCAACAACAAATCGCATCTCGCCAAGAAGGTTCGGACTACATCACCCCCCCCCCCCCTCCCGCCGTATGGATCAGTATCGATCTAGGTCACCTCTACTACGTATATCCTTTTGTAAGCTGCCGCACGGGATAAGTTGATCTGTTGTAACCCCGACGTTTGTAACCTCTCCTGGCATAGTGAAATTTAGCTAGTTGGTGTCCGTGGTTTTCCCCCCTTCATGTTGGAGGGGTTTTCGACATTTAAATCTTGTGTTCCTTCGTGTTGATTCGTTTTTCCTCGTTCTATATTGTGTTTCGTATCTCTAACAAGTGGTATCAGAGTATTTATTCTGTCTAAGGTTTCAACGACATGGCATTGATGAAGTTTGATATGCCGTTGCTGGATTACAACACAAGGTTTTTTCTATGGCAAGTGAAGATGCGGGCAGTGCTAGAACATCCCAATATGGATGAAGCGTGGGATGGTTTCGATGGCAAAGAACAAAAGACATTGACCGATGAAGAGAAGCAGAAAGACCATAAGGCTATGTCTCTAATTCACCTTCATCCAGCTAATAATATTTTGCAAGAGGTGTTGGAGGATAAAACCGCAGCAGCCCTGTGGCTCAAACTGGAGTCGATCTGCATGTCCAAAGATCTTACGAGTAAAATGCACATGAAGATGAAGTTGTTCACGCACAAGTTGCAAGAAGGTGGTTTGATGCTGAACCACTTACCGATTTTCAAGGAGATCGTTTCTGACTTACAATCTATGGAGGTAAAGTATGATGATGAAGATAAATCTTCTAATTGCTCGTTGCCTAGTTCCTTTGCAAATTTCCGAGATACATATTATATAGTCATGATGAACTAACTGTTGCGGAAGTATATAAAGCCCTGAAAAGATGAAAGATATGTTGCAATCTGAGGAATCGCCAACAACAGAGATAAAAGCAAGCAGGGCAGGGGCGTTCGAAGTCTAGAGGGAAGGACAATTCTGCAACTACTATAAGAAAGAGGGTCATCTCATCAATGATTGTTGGAACTGCAGGATAAGGAGAAAAGAACGATATGTATAAACCTAAGGACAAATCCGATGGGGATGGTAAGGTCCATGTTACATCTGGTGATAAGTCTGATTTATAAGATGCTCATGTTGTTTTTGTTGGTTGTGATTCTTGTCATGGTGAACAGATACTTGTTTCTACCTGTTCGTTTCATATATGTTGTAACAAAGATTGGTTTGGTACTTATGAGTTTGTGCATACACTGCAGAGTGAAGATGTTGTGCGTATGGGAGACAATAACCCACGTGAGATTGTGGGCATTGGTTCTATCCAAATCAAGGCGAATGATGGCATGATACACACGCTAACAAATGTGTGACACATATCACACATGACGAGAAACCTCATCTCGCTTAGTACCCTTGACATCAATTATTGATGATTACTCCAGAAAAGAAAAGTGATGCCTTATTTTCTAAAACATAAATATGATATTTTCAATGCCTTTAAGGAATGGAAAGTTATGATACAAAGGCAAATTAAGAGAAAGGTTAAAAAACCCTAAAAAACAATGGTATGGAACTCCGTTCAAAAGCTTTTAACAATTACTGCAGAAACTTGGGCATTATCAGGCACCAAACCATACCATACACTCCTCAACAGAATGATGGGCTGAGCACATGAACAGAGCCATCATCTCCAAGGCTAGCTGCATGTTGTCCAAAGAATTTTTGGGTTGAAGCGTTTTTGGGTTGAAGCAACCTCCACCGCCTGCTACCTAATCAACGGGTTTCCATCCATTCCACTTAACAGAAAAACTCTCATTGACGTATTGTCTGGTACACGCTATACATGGGTATAGAAATGCTCAAAGTCTAAGGAGTTAAAAAAGAGTAAGAACATATAACCGAAAAAAGAATAAAGTTGAAAAAAAAGGGATGGAAGAGAGGGGAAGACAGAAGATAGAATTAAAGGCAAAAGCAACAGGAAAAAAGAAAAAGAAAAAGATGAAGACAAAATAAGAAGGAAACAGGGAAATGAATCAATCAAGACCATAGAGTTTCAAAAGTCAGATCGGGACTGAATCCGTCAGGCTCTCGGTTCCGACCGGCGGTTCGCTTCGCTTGATCACAGTTCATTAGTGTATACAATGCTATAACTTCAGTATCAACCTAATACTCAAGACAGCCATCATGCGAGAAATGAAATTATGTAGAACACATTCTACATAAGATAAGTCACCAATCATACCTTCAAATAAATTATATAATTCCATTTCATATCCAGTGTGACCATCTTATTGCAAGAGCTGTCAAGAACAAAAAAACTGAATATCCCGTCATTATGTACCATTCCTGAACTAGCCAGCAGCAATTTACAGATACAACGCCTTTTTGTCCAAATGTAGCGATGGCAAAACCTGGCATTCCTCCTTTCTTCCACGTCATAGCTGGTACTGTTACTTCCCTTGTCCCATCAGGATGGGTGTAGTCTGAGAAGCTATCAGCATGAGCACTAAATATAATCCTGTGGAAAGAAAAATGAGAGTAGGCCTTCAAGTACCATCCTTGAGGAAGAGACTCAATAAGAATTTGTGTGTACAAGAATTTCTTTTACAAAAGTATCACACACAGTTTAATTGCAGCAAGCAAAGGTGCAACAAAAGGACCATCATTAACATGTCTAAGTAATTCCATTCACAGAATTTGCCAATGAAGGACTAACCTTGGTTTAAGCGCTTGAAGAATATATTGTGTTGAATTTGCAGGGAGGGTATGTGATTGATCATATAGCCTCCTGCCATCAACTCCGCTGAAGGGTCCAATTAGCACGTCAGAATATAATCATCAAACAAATAATAAAGGCAACACAGAGACACACAAATGCACATTTTACGCTATTTAATGTTCCAAAATTCAAGTTAGGTGATATTGAAAAAACATCAACAGGTAAAGCTCACATGTAACTGCAAAGTATCCACAGAAATGTATCAGCATTGGTATGGAGCAGGAGTTATGACTCTCAACAAAAAAGTATGTTCACAATACACACTATACAAGATTTACCTTTGCTTTGAACTCGGGGGAACCAAAGGACTGCAAAGTATCCACAGAAATGTATCAGCATTGGTATGGAGCAGGAGTTATGACTCTCAACAAAAAAGTATGTTCACAATACACACTATACAAGATTTACCTTTGCTTTGAACTCGGGGGAACCAAAGGACTGCAAAGTATCCACAGAAATGTATCAGCATTGGTATGGAGCAGGAGTTATGACTCTCAACAAAAAAGTATGTTCACAATACACACTATACAAGATTTACCTTTGCTTTGAACTCGGGGGAACCAAAGGACTGCAAAGTATCCACAGAAATGTATCAGCATTGGTATGGAGCAGGAGTTATGACTCTCAACAAAAAAGTATGTTCACAATACACACTATACAAGATTTACCTTTGCTTTGAACTCGGGGGAACCAAAGGACTGCAAAGTATCCACAGAAATGTATCAGCATTGGTATGGAGCAGGAGTTATGACTCTCAACAAAAAAGTATGTTCACAATACACACTATACAAGATTTACCTTTGCTTTGAACTCGGGGGAACCAAAGGACTGCAAAGTATCCACAGAAATGTATCAGCATTGGTATGGAGCAGGAGTTATGACTCTCAACAAAAAAGTATGTTCACAATACACACTATACAAGATTTACCTTTGCTTTGAACTCGGGGGAACCAAAGGATGATCTGAGACAGTTCCATCTGGAAACATGGGAACACCAATGACTCCTGTGTCAGATTTTTGGGACTTATGTAGTGGAATGTGGAGCAAAAGGACAGGACCTGATCCCAACGTCATGCTGTTTTGCCTCCAACTGTGGGCACCGACACCTTCTCCGTTTTCACTTCCCAGAGGAGAATGATATGCTCCATTTAACCTTTTCTTTTGGAAATGATGGCTTTCCTTCTCCATAACCTTCTCAACACTGAACCGCAACATGTTGTCACCACAGAGCAGTGCCACCGCATTTAGAGACACAAAACTGGTATTACTAAACTCAAAGGCGCCACAGCCACTTGAATCTAATCCTGGCAAATGCTTGGCCATACGGTGCACCAATTTACCATCCAAACTCGAACATTCGCCAACATCTTTGTCACCTAACACGATGTGAAGAGGAAGGGAAGAGTACTGCCCCAATATTCCCTCAAACTGTTCAAGAACAGCTATCCATTTGCTCTCGTTATGCTCTGAACCCCTTGCTGAGATGTCCCCAAGGACTATGATCATATCTGGATTTGTTGTTTGAATAGATTTCTGACGTAGACATAACATAGCGAATTAGTGATAATAACCATAAGTGTGTGCAATATCCATCAAAATAGCTCATAACTGACATTACTTAGCTTTACACTTGCCAATAAGAGATGTACTCCTATCTTCTAGTATCAGGTACAGTAATATTTTATATTTATATGACTCAAGTGAAAATAGCTTCCAGGGTATTTACCAATGGCCTGAATCACGTGAACAGGTATGAAAAGACTCAAAATTTCCTGGAATTCAGTCTATATAATAGTCTAAAAATGGCATAGACTTCAGGAATTTGTCGACACTTTAGTACCAGACCCCTAAGAACTGAAAAATTCGAAGAATTTTGGGTTCGCCCGCATCTGAATCTGATCACTTACAGTGAAAAGCTTGGACGTGACGTGGTCGCGGAAGAAGCGGTCGGCGTAGGTGGCGTCGGACCCGAGGAGCATCAGGTCGGCAACCATCATCGCCCTGAGGTCTCCGGCGGCGAGGTCGGGGGCGGGCTCGCCACCGGAGCAGGAGGGCGTGGAGAGCCAGTCCTCGAAGGCGAGCAGGGCGGCGACGAGGAGGAGCGGCAGCCACGGGTTGGGCCACGCCGCCATCGCCGGCGAGGTCGGGATAACGCGAGGAAAGCGAGCGAGGGCGAGGTCAGTAGCGCTGGGGCTTCGGTGTGGTCGTCGCCGGCCATGACGCGGCTATTTTCCTTGTTTATTTCTCGCGGCGTGTTTTGACCGGCGGTAATTGGCCATGACAGGTTCTTCCCCGGGGTTTTTATCTTCTTCTCCCAACCATACGATCGAACATTCAACGGCTTAGATCAGTAGCTGCGTTGAACGCTCAATAGTAGTTCCAGCTTTGTCCAAAGAATTTGCAATTTTTATTTCTGTACATCTATCAAATTGTGTATTCCCAACTCTCGGGTTGTATATGAAAATACACAACTCTACGTCCAAGATTTATTAACGGAGTGGTAAACAACAATTGGTTAGATGATTAGAGATGTGATTGGTTATATGTGAGTTATCGTCCTGTGCTTTGCTTTGCCTTGTCGACGGTGGTGAAGACAAGTCTAAGGTCGAATTTGATCTAGTCGGTGGTTCTTCTGTTTCACTTTTGTGTTTTCAATATTCTTCTCCGATGATATAATATAAAATATCGGTTCGACGGCCTGCCTTACAAGGATTGTCCCAGGGGCATTGCATTGAGTGATCTTAGGTCCTCATCTACCGAGGTGAGCAACTCACGTGGCTTTTTAAAACTTTTGATATCAATTTAACTTATGCATGTCTTTGAGATCAGTCTAGCTTGTACTCCTACATGTTTTACATCGCAGGCTCGAGAAAAAGTGAAAATGTAAAAGATGAAGCTACAGGCAACGACTTCAAACAACTTCGGTGTAGCTTTTAATTGTCTCAATGGTCTTGTGTAGTTGTGTGTGCTTTAGTTTTTTACTTCTATCTGGCGAAATTTGTTTATTTAATGAATAAAGTCATATTGTTATCTTAAAAAGATATTACAAATTATATGCATAATGCATTTATGGTAAACATGCAATTCGATTCTCTGATCTGGGGCTGCTATTCCGAAAGAGGGTTAACCAAATTAATTTTCCAAACGATAACACTCACAGTGGCACTTATCAATACATCCACACGCACTCGATCCATTTGCATGAATTTCAAAGCAGTTGCCATCTAGGTGGAGAGCCACATAAGCAACCAGCGTCGTGTGGGCGCTCCTCGCTTGAACGGCACACGGGACGCCCGCCCGAACATGTGGGCGAAATTTCTCTTCACCCACACAACGCTTACACAGTGATAGACAGCAACTACTGGTGTGCATATGTAGCAACTAGTTAATCACACATGGCAACTACGTTTGACCATACATGGAACTATGGTTTGACCACACATGGCAACTAGTTAATCACACACAACAACTATTGTTTGATCACATGTGGCAACTACCGTTAATTAGACTTGGCAACTATAGTTAACTCGAATGAAACCCCCCAAAAAAATGAAACAGAGAAGTAGTCATGCTTTACAATTAAAGTTGTCATCCTGCCATCAAAACATGTCAGGGCGGAATTGCTTCATGCCACACTGGGGTATGGGGGTGAGTAGTTGTTGTTGGTTCGGCGTGTGGCACGAGCTGCGTCCAGACATGTGACAGTTCTAATATTCATCCACATAGATTCGTGTGGGCTGTTTTCTGATTACGACCACACGACTCGTGTGGTAGGGTGCCACACATATGGCAGTTATCGGCTTCATTAATTTTGAGTATTATTTTTACCATATACTAATACCACTGTTCCAAAATGGACTATGTCATTGAAATCGTGATGTGAGACTTTTTTGTGATTATACTTCATATATCCTCAAATCAAGAGTGTTATTTCCTTCGTCCGAAAAAATTTGTCCCTCAATACTAGATACATTCATTTGAAAGATAAGTTTGGGATAAATTTTTCCGGACGAAGGGAATACGTAATATAGTTAAGAACCCTTTATTAGTTTTCTGTTAGTAGTAACATACATCAGCCTGACAAGATCGAGCTGCGATCTCAACCTGTGAATGGTGGCTCCAAATCTTTTCTGACCCTTTAGCAGTTAAGCTACATCATACATACAAGTACAACTACAAGGCCGCGGCTACGAGGAGGGCTCAACGGAGCCGCCGTGCCTCTGCGGCGACCCCGGCTTGTCGTGGCCGATCCGCGCGGACATCGAGTAGCAGTTCCTCATCCTGCCGCCGCCGGCCTCCACCTCGACGGCGAACACGCCCCAGACCGGCCGGTGGTCGGAGAACCTGGACTCGCCCCGCAGGTACTGCAGCTGCTCGATGCCGTCGCCGTGCCACAGTATCCGGTCGCACCTACGCTGGCATGGCAGTCCTCAGTAATCTCTTCCGCGCGTCAGGGATAAGCTAAGCTTACGACCGCCGGCGGCGTTTGCAGGGAGTACGTACGTACCATGCCGGCGTTCGCCGCTTCTTCTTGGACTTGACCGTCTCGCCGGCGTACGCGTCGGAGTTCTGCGTGTACTTGTACGTCGGAGCGAAGCTGATCTTGCCCTCCTTCCAGCCCCCGAACACCCTCCCCGCCTCCCTCTCGATCATCAGCTGCATTGCAACGAAGCCGGCCATTGAGTCAGAGATAGGCGTGCAGTTTCTGAAGAAAATTTGCAGTTCAGAGTTCAGACGGTACCTGGTCCTTCTCCAGCAGAGCGTCCCAGTCGTTCTCCTCCAGCAGTGTCCTCGTCTCCTCGTAGCTCAGGGAGACCCGGTAGTTCAGGTCCCCGAGCCAGATCATCTTGCTGTTGCGCATCAATCAATCGGAGAATGCTTGCTTGTCAGGGCTAGATTAATGGTGAAGATTGTCAAGAAGATAGGGACGTACTCGTGCTCGAGGATCCGCTCGGGGAGGACGCGCTGGTGGGCGGCGGAGGACTTGCATGCGCGGGGGAAGTGCGCGCTCTTGAGGATCTCGGCGACGTCGGCGTTCCTCCGGACCTCGTCGCCCTCCTTCTCGCCGGAGGCCAGGTGGCTGCACACGAAGCAGAGGCTGGTGTGGTGCAGCGTCATGCTCATGGCGATGCAGCCCTTGTTGCCCAGCCAGCGCATGATGCCCCGGCCGACGCAGTCCACCCGGAGGTGCCCCACGTGCTCCACCAGCTCCTTCTTCACCCACACCGACAGGAACAGCCCCACCATCTGCTTGTTCGCGATCAGGCAGTAGCTCATGCCGCTGCCGTCCGCCGCCGGCGACTCGCACTGCCCCGGCGTGCCGGCGCCGGCGCCGTCGTCGTCCCAGCCGCCGGCCGACGTCGACGCCGCCTCGGCGGCCGTGCTCGCGGGGGGCGTCTCGGCGGCGCGGTACACGGACTCGCGCACCTCCGTGGCGCGGCGCCGCTGCAGGGACGCCTCCGCGGAGCAGTTGCACGTCTTGACGAGCGCGCTGTCGACGCGGTAGCTGTTGCTGAGGAGCTTGAGCGACGGCGTCTGGAAGAAGAGGTTGCCGCTGGAGGACCTGTTGGCCATGGCGTCGCGCCGGCGGTTCTGCTGCCGGCCGGCGTCGGCGGAGCCGGGCTCCGGCGGCTGCGTCGGCGGCTCGTCGCTGTCCGGCTGCTCCTGCGGGTGGTTGAGCGCCTGGTGGATGAGCGCCAGCCACCTCGCCGCCGGCTCGTTGTCCTCCAGGACCAGCACGTTGCCGGCGGTCAGGGGAACGATCTCCTGAAACCTACTCATACAGCGTCGGTCAGATATTCCCTTACACATCGCCATTGTCATTGCACCATCAAACTCCTGAATCAATACACAGGAGGAAGTGCCATGGCGCGCATTACCCTAAGACGTAAATGTCGGAGGACTCGTCCACCTGCAGGAAGTCCTGCAGGTTAAGCCCGTCGTTCGGGTTCTTCCCTCCCACGTTCCACGTACCAACGAACACCCTGCGTGCAATATTTGCACATGGTAAATTCACAAACATCCTTTTTGAATAGAAAAATATTTATCGAGGCCAAGATTGATTCAGAGATCAGATCAACAAACTGAGAATCGTCAAGCCAACTGTACCTGTATTTGCAGGTGTCGTCATTCTGCTTCTTGGGCGAGTCGACGCAGTTCAGGCTCGCGCTCTTGAACCGCACGCGTGCTGCACGACTCTGCGGCGAATCTGCAAATGAATTCTCGTTACGTTTGTATCGAAAAGTTGCAAGGTGGTGGTAACGTTAGAAGGAAGAAGGAAATGCAGAATGGATCTAAATGGGGGGCTGATTTCTAACCTGGACCGTTGAAACTCTTCCCTTTCTTGCCGAAGATGTTGGACATGGTGATGATGCGCTGGGGGGAGGAAGACAGTGCCAAATCAGAGAAGCGCCCACGCATTGCATCTGCAGTCAGATTCATCTACATTCCACGTCGAGATCGAGATCGAGATCGATATTACCTTTCCTGTCGATCGTCGCGGGTTACGTCGTCCGGTGTCTGAGGGCACGAGGCGTCGACCATGGCTTGGCCGGCATTCCAACGGCGTACGTGGCTGGCTACGGCATTGCTGCCGCTTTGATCGAGGAGAGAGGATGTCGTGGAGGGAAAATTTTGGTTCCTCGGAGCGGGAGAGGGAGAGGATCGTGGCGAGGCTGGGGGCGGGGGAAACGGGGAGGAAAACTGGGTGGTAGGGAGGGACCTGGCTGCAGCAAACCGCCGGGCATGCAGGGTGTTGGTGCTCGTCGCTCAACTGCCTAGCTACCGGACACCTGTTTTTCTCCTCTTCTTTTCTCTTTCCGTGAGAAGAAACAGCCGTAATAAACGACGGTTTTTGCTTTCTCAATCTGAAAAACACAGTGGAAACATCAGCTTTCCCTATTGTTTCTCAGTCTGTCAAAATTGTTCATCATCAAAAAAGATACTAAGTAACTTGATGTTTCTCGAAAATAAATTAGACTGATGAAGTATAAAGTTATCTTGTATGTCCTGCTTGTGTCAAGAACGTCATATCCCTCTTAAAAGAATATTCCACCTTAATGACACACGCACGACGTTAAATTTGAGGTTTAATCCCACGCCATTTGGACTAAATAGAGCATATTTGTTTGGGACGTGGCTAGCAGGCGCCCGAGCGCCCGCTGGTGGGAACGAGCGCTTTTCAAAATATGGAAGGAGCAGCCGACGCATTTGATGTGATCCACCAAAAAAAAAAATCTTGTCTGCATGTTCATTTATTTGGGTGTTCAAAAATTTTAAAAAACTGTAACTTTTGATTGAAGCGTCCAAATTCAGTTTCGTTTTCACATTCGGATTTCTCGCGACGAGTTCTTCAAAACTAGATTTCATATTGATAGGTTTCGTCGAACTTTTTTTCGAGGCAACTTTGGGTCCGATGGAGGCAACTTTAGTGCTATAGGAAGGCAACTTCATTTTTTTTCCTAGTAGGACTACTTATTAGGTTCGTTAGTGTAAAAAAAATTGAAAAAATCACACAAAATATGAGACACCTTTAGTGCTACATATAAGCAATTTCATTGCACTACGTGTATCAATGAATTTTGCTAAATTATCATAACTTGGCTACCATAGCTGCTCAGTTGCCTACCCTGGATGTTTAGTTGGCTATCATTGATGTCCAGTTGCCTACAATACTATGAAACTGGCCTACCATTGATGTCTAGTTACCTGCTATTGGTAATTAGTTACCTACCATTGCTTCTCAGTTGTCTAACTTTGTAATTAGTTCACTACAATATTATGAAGTTGCTTATCATTGCTTTTTTTTTCTAAGTTGCTTAGAAACACTATGAAGTTGCCTATCAAAGATGCTCAGTTGACTGCCATTACTATTTCAGTTGCCTAAAATATATTAAAAAGTTGCCTGTCAATGTTACTAAGTTTCCTATAGCACTATCAATATGGAGATGAAGCTAGTTATGATAGAATACTTGCTGGTTGTGGTAGAAAACTTTGAGATTGTTATGCACTCGAGCGGTACACAAAAAAGTTAGCAACTTTTGGGGTGTATTTATATAACTACAGTGCACTCACCAAACAACTCATGTGTACTCTGAGTTGGTATCTAGCAAAAAGCAACCACATGTGGAAAAGTCTAAGTTCACCATTGGTGGGCTATTGGAGGCAAACAAGAACAATAACTTTAAGATCGTTATGCACTCGAGTATCACACAAAAAAGTTAGCAACTTTTAGGATGTTTTTGTGCAACTCCGGTATATTCAACAAGCAACTCATGTGTGTTTTCCATTATTATATCCAGAGATTCAAATTGTTTTTGCTGGCAACTCATGCCAAAATTATTAACAACTTGTGTAATTTTGTGGGCAATTGTCTAATCCGTCCTCTATGAAATTCTCATCACCCCGTATGCAACTTCTCATCTATCCTCACTTTCTCAACTAGCCAACACCCGCGAACTGGCTAGCCAACACACACACGCTGAAGGTTGAATGCAAAATATGCATAATATATGTTGAATGCAAGTTGCTTCTTTAGTATTGAAGGTTGCCTCCATGTAATTTTAGAGTTGCCTACGAATGATGCTCAGTTGCCTACATACGATGAAAATTTGCCCCACATAGTTTTTATGTTGTCTATGATATACTTGATAGGTAAATTCACTAGTACACATGATGCAAGGAAGTTGCTTATGTTTAGTACTAAAATTGACTCGACTAGAACCAAAGTTGTTTTAAAAAAATTCATCGAAACATATACATATGGGATCTAGTTTTAAAGATCTCGTCGCGAGAAACCTAATGGTGAAAACGGATTTTCATTTTGACACTCGGTTCAAAAGTTATAGTTTTTTAAAAAAATTAAGACGAAATAAAGTGGGATGATATCAACACATGCATGCAGGTAATCTTTAGTGAACATCCACCACCTGCCAACGCCAGGTACATAGCGAGGATGAAGGAGACCATTTTCTTAGCAGTTTTGTCGCGTAGCAGGTGGGCAAACATCGGACAGCTCGCGTGTGCGCTCGCAACATCCATCCGGCGCAGCTGCGCGATTAAGAATTCAGGATTTGTTTGTATCATAATTTCTCAATCCACTTACAGAGAGGAGGTGACGAAGGGGGGAGAATAGCACCATGCAGTAAACATGATCTTACCTCAGACCTGACTGGTTTTTTGGGCGAGGCTTGATAAAGGTTGAAGTGAAATCCCAAACCCGTGCCTGGCTTGAACCCTGAAAGTATGCCTTTTCTCAAGCCCGAACTCGGCCCAAATGCATGCCCGAAGCATGAAACCCCAAACCCTAATGTTAGTTTCCTATTTGTCCACGTGTATGCTTGGCCTGTCGTGGGAGTAAACCTGACAATAGAATAGGGTGTATGTATGGAGAGGCAAGATCCTAGCTACGGTGAGGTTGTGCACGCAAGATTTACGAGTTCAGGCCCTTCTCGGAAGAAGTAACAACCCTACGTCTCGGTGCCCGGTGGCTGGTCGATTGGATTATGCGTGAAGTTACAGGGGGTGCGAACCCTTGTGCCAGAGGAGGGGGCGGCTTATATAGAGTGCGCCAGAACCCAGTCAGCCCCCGTTACATAAGGTTCAATGTACATAAAGAGGGGACGTTACTGGTAACGTCAGTATTAAAGTCATATAAATGATCATTAAGACCACGGAGTGAACGCCTGACCGTTGCCATCCAGAGTGACCTTTGATCTTTTGTAGTCCGATTGGTTTCTGATGTGGTCGAATGATTATATTCTTGGTCGAATAGAATTAAGTTGTTCGAGTGGAACCCATGGTCGAGTGAGTTTCATCCCGAGGTGATTTCAGTCGGTAGAATTTTGCAGTCATTTGAATGTCTTTGACTGTAGGGTAATGTCCTTGGGAAGGGTGCTTAGATCAGGTCTGTTGCCCTACCCTAGGTACATGTCATCGTCATTATCCCCCAAATGGTTCTGGGACCGAGTGGAGATGAAGTTGAAGATGGTTCCGACCCAATTTTCATGCTTAGGAAGCATTTTACTTGGATTGGCGAACCATGCGAAAATTTTGACTTCATTTTCAGTCGCCTTGAGCCATTCAGAGGTTGTCGAGTGAACTTTGCTAATAAGCTTCGAATGCTGATGAGGCATAAAATCTTCGATGTGATCGACTGTGCTGCCGTTCCCGGATCTCACGGGATTCGAAATTTGGGGAAGCATGCGCGATGGAGAGAGCCGTAGTAAGCGGAGCGGATTAAGCAGGGGCGCCTCGATTCTTGCGCCACCTTTTTCGTCACGTATCGAGCGCACAACTATTGCGGGATTTGACAGGATTGCCTGGGCCCACAAGTCAGCCACTCGGGGAATAGGACCATATAAGGCATCCGGGCCGGTGTCTTTGCACAGTGCGTCCCATTTTCTTCCTTCTTCCTCTGCTTCTCCACTGCATCCGCCTCCGCTCTCGGCGCTGATACGTCTCCATCGTATCTATAATTTTTGATTGTTTCATGTCAATATTCTACAACTTTCATATACTTTTGGCAACTTTTTATACTATTTTTGGGACTAACATATTGATCCAGTGCCCAGTGCCAGTTCCTGTTTGTTGCATGTTTTTTGTTTCGCAGAAAATCCATATCAAACGGAGTCCAAGCGGGATAAAAACTGACGGATTTTTTTGGAATATATGTTATTTTTGGGAAGAAGAATCAACGTGAGACGGTGCCCGAGGGGGCCACGAGGCAGGGGGCGCGCCCTGGGCCCTCGTGGCCACCCCGTAAGGCGGTTGGTGTCCTTCTTTCGCCGCAAGAAAGCTAATATCCGGATAAAAATCGTGTCCAAATTTCAGCCCAATCGGACTTCCGGATCTCCGGAAATTTAAGAAACGGTGAAAGGGCAGAATCAGGGAACGCAGAAACACAGAGAGACAGAGAGACAGATCCAATCTCGGAGGGGCTCTCTCCCCTCCCACGCCATGGAGGCCATGGACCAGAGGGGAAACCCTTCTCCCATCTAGGGAGAAGGTCAAGGAAGAAGAAGAAGAAGGGGGGCCCTCTCCCCCTCTTTCCCGGTGGCGCCGGAACACCGCCGAGGCCATCATCGTGTGACGGCGATCTACACCAACACCTCCGTCATCTTCACCAACATCTTCATCACCTTCACCCATCTATCTACAGCGGTCCACTCTCCCGCAACCCGCTGTACCCTCTACTTGCACATGGTGCTCTACGCTTCATATTATTATCCAATTACGTGTTGCCATCCTATGATGTCTGAGTAGATTTTCGTTGTCCTATCGGTAATTGGTGAATTGCTATGATTGGTTTAATTTGCTTGTGGTTATGTTGCTGTCCTTTGGTGCCCATCATATGAGCGTGCGCATGGATCACACCATAGGGTTAGTTGTATGTTGATAGGACTATGTATTGGAGGGCAAGAGTGACAGAAGCTTCAACCTAGCATAGAAATTGATGCATACGGGATTGAAGGGGGACCAATATATCTTAATGCTATGGTTGGGTTTTACCTTAATGAACGTTAGTAGTTGCGGATGCTTGCTAATAGTTCCAATCATAAGTGGATAGAATTCCAAGTCAGGGATGACATGCTAGCAGTGGCCTCTCCAACATAAAACTTGCTATCGGTCTAGTACAGTAGTCAATTGCTTAGGGACAATTTCGCAACTCCTACCACCACTTCTCCAAACTCGCTATACTAACTTTATTGCTTCTTTACCTAAAACAGTCCCTAGTTTTTATTTACGTGCTCTTTATTATCTTGCAAACGTATCCCGTTACACCTACAACGTACTTCTAGTTTCATACCTGTTCTAGGTAAAGCGAACGTTAAGCATGCGTAGAGTTGTATTGGTGGTCGATAGAACTTGAGGGAATATTTGTTCTACCTTTAGCTCCTCGTTGGGTGCGACACTCTTACTTATCAAAAGAGTCTACAATTGATCCCCTATACTTGTGGGTTATCAAGACCTTTTTTCTGGCGCCGTTGCCGGGGAGTTATAGCGCGGGGTGAATATTCTCGTGTGTGCTTGTTTGCTTTATCAGTAAGTAGTTTTTATTTTGTGCTCTTATTTTCTATCTTTAGTTATGGGTAGGAAACGCAAAATACCAAAAAATTAGTGGTACCTACTGAACCAATGGTTGAAGAACCACTCAAAATCTATCACACTGCTAAAACTTTTTACTTGGATCATCTTCGATCCCTATGTGCTCGGGTTGAAACCCCAACTAGCTTAGTTGAGGGCAAATCTTTAGATGAGCATACTTGTTATGTGCGACACCGCATATCTGAAAAAGGGAAACTTCTCCTGGATCAAATTCACCGTTTGCAGTGCTATGCTTGGAATTTATGTGAAATATATGATTGTACTTGTTGTTCTAAAGACCCTAAGAAACACATTTCTTACCAATGTGGGTTTAGTGAAAATGGAATCGTATCTTCGTATACTAAGGGTGTTTATAATTACTATGATGTTCAACAAATTGAAGAATTTGTTGCTTTTAGGGGTACTTGTGAAGTTGCTTCTTTTATTGAAGAGTGTGATACTACTCTCTATAAATATGAAAATTTGTCCAAACTTAAATATTGCTATGATAATTATATTAAACCATATATTGAGGACTCCCCTGCTGTCCAAGAAGAGACTAATATTTTGCAGGAGTCTGTGGAAGAAGAAATTAATGACATTGTGAGCTCACTGGATGAAAAAGATGAGGAGGAGAGCGAAGAATAAAAGAAGGAAGAGCGGATTGGTCACCCCTTCCCACATTCTAATGAGAGTAACTCTTCAACTCATACATTGTTTAATTTCCCTTCGTGCTTACCGAAGGATGATTGCTATGATGATTGTTATGATCCCGTTTATTCTTTTGAAATATCCTTTTTTGATGATGCTTGCTATGCTTGTGGCCAAGATGCCAATATGAATTATTCTTATGGAGATGAACTTGCTATAGTTCCTTATGTTAAACATGAAATTGTTGCTATTGCACCCACGCATGATAGTCCTATTATCTTTTTGAATTCTCCCGACTACACTATATCGGAGAAGTTTGCCTTTATTAAGGATTATATTGATGGGTTGCATTTCACTACTACACATGATGATTTTGATAGATATAATATGCATGTGCTTGCTGCTCCTACTTGCAATTATTACGACATCTCCGCCTCTCCATGTTTCCAACACGATAAAATTGCAAGAAACTGTTTATACTATGCATTGGCCTTTACTATGTGTGCATGAATTGTTCTTTTATGACATGCCGATGTATAGGAAGAGAGTTAGACTTCGTCATTGCTTGATATATGTTGCTTTGTGCTCACTACTAATCACAAATCATTGTTAATTAAAATTGGCTTTGATATACCGTGGGATCCGGGTGGATCCATTACTTGAGCACTATATGCCTAGCTTAATGGCTTTAAAGAAAGCGCTGGCAGGGAGAGAACCCGGAAGTTTTAGAGAGTCATTTATTTCTGTTGAGTGCTTTTATAAATTTAAAAACAAAAAAATAAAGAGGGGAACCCAAAACTTTTCAAAAAGGAAAGTAAAAGTGAGAGAGACAAGCATTGTTGAAGTGGGGGAGCTCCTTGAACTTTGTTCATGCCCACGGAAACTTTGTGAATCTTAATTGCAGAAACTTTTCAACAAAAATAATTATTCCATTGTATTATAAAAATAATGTGCCAAGGTTTGCCTTCAGGATGTTTACATTGCTTGTTGGGTTGTGCGGTGGAAAACAGAAACTTTGGCTGTAGTGCGTGATTTTACATTTTTTTACTGAAACATCAAACGGTTCTGAAACTTTTTGCAATGTCTTTCTATACAAATTTTTTATTTTTCCTAATTATTTAAGAATTTTTGGATTACCATAGGTGTGGTGAATGTTCAGATTATTACAGACTGTCCTGTTTAAGACAGATTCTGTTTTTGATGCATAGTTTGCTTGTTTTGATGAACCTATCGATTTCTATCGGTGGATTAAGCCATGGAAAAGTTATATTACAGTAGCTAAAATGCAAAAATAAAATATGAATTGGTTTTCAACAGTACTTAGAGTAGTGATTTGCTTTATTATACTAACGGATCTTACCGAGCTTTCTGTTGAGTTTTGTGTGGATGAAGTGTTCGAAGAACGAGGAGGTTTTGATGTGAGGAGAAGGAGGAGAGGAAAGAGATAAAGCTTGGGGATTCCCAAGGCACCCCAAGTAAATATTCAAGGAGTCTCAAGCGTCTAAGCTTGGGGATGCCCCGGAAGGCATCCCATCTTTCTTCAACAAGTATCGGTATGTTTTCGAATTCGTTTCGTTCATGTGATATGTGCAAATCTTGGAGCGTCTTTTGCATTTAGTTTTCATTTTTCTTTTATGCACCATGCCGGTATGAGATAGTTCATGGTTGATTTATAGAATGATCATTGCACTTCACTTATATCTTTTGAGTATGGCTTTATAGAATGCTTCATGTGCTTCACTTATATCTTTTGAAGTTTGGATTGCCTGTTTCTCTTCACATAGAAAACCGCCATTTGTAGAATGCTCTTTTGCTTCACTTATATTTGTTAGAGCGTGGGCATATCTTTTGTAGAAAGAATTAAACTCTCTTGCTTCACTTATATCTATTTAGAGAGATGACATGAATTGGTCATTCACATGGTTAGTCATAAAATCCTACATAAAACTTGTACATCACTGAATATGATATGTTTGATTCCCTGCAATAGTTTTGCGATATAAAGATGGTTATATTAGAGTCATGCTAGTGGGTAACTGTGGATTGTAGAAATACTTGTGTTAAAGTTTGTGATTCCCGTAGCATGCACGCATGGTGAACCGTTATGTAACGAAGTTGGAGCATGAGGTATTTATTGATTGTCTTCCTTATGAGTGGCGGTCGGGGACGAGCGATGGTCTTTTCCTACCAATCTATCCCCCTAGGATCATGCGCGTAGTACTTTGTTTCGATGACTAATAGATTTTTGCAATAAGTATGTGAGTTCTTTATGACTAATGTTGAGTCCATGGATTATACGCACTCTCACCCTTCCATCATTACTAGCCTCTTCGGTACCGTGCATTGCCCTTTCTCACCTCGAGAGTTGGTGAAAACTTCGCCGGTGCATCCAAACCCCATGATACGATACGCTCTATCACACATAAGCCTCCTTATATCTTCCTCAAAACAGCCACCATACCTACCTATTATGGCATTTCCATAGCCATTCCGAGATATATTGCCATGCAACTTCCATCATCATCATATACATGACTTGAGCATTCATTGTCATATTGCTTTGCATGATCATAAGATAGCTAGAATGATATTTTTCATGGCTTGTCCGTTTTTTCATATCTTTGCTATGCTATATCATTGCACATCCTGGTACAGTGCCAGAGGCATTCATATAGAGTCATATCTTTGTTCTAGTATTGAGTTGTAAGTAAATAAAAGTGTGATGATCATCATTATTAGAACATTTTACCATGTGAGGTTATCAAAATAAAAGAGGCCAAAGAAGCCCAAATAAAAAAAGAGGCCAAAGAAGCCCACCAAAAAAAAAAGAAAACAAAAACAAAACAAAAAATGATGAGAGAAAAAGAGAGAAGGGGCAATGTTACTATCCTTTTACCACACTTGTGCTTCAGAGTAGCACCATGTTCTCCATATAGAGAGTCTCTTGAGTTATCACTTTCATATACTAGTGGGAATTTTTCATTATAGAACTTGGCTGGTATATTTCGATGATGGGCTTCCTCAAATGCCCGAGGTCTTCATGAGCAAGCAAGTTGGATGCACACCCATTTAGTTTTCAGTTTGAGCTTTCATACACTTATAGCTCTAGCACATCTGTTGCATGGCAATCCCTACTCCTCGGATTGACATCAATTGATGGGCATCTCCATAGCCCATTGATTAGCCGCGTCGATGTGAAACTTTCTTCCTTTTTGTCTTCTCCACACAACCTCCATCATCATATTCTATTCCACCCATAGTGCTATGTCCATGGCTCACGCTCATGTATTGCGTGAAAGTTGAAAAGGTTTGAGAACGTCAAAAGTATGAAACAATTGCTTGGCTTGTCATCGGGGTTGTGCATGATTTGAATATTTTGTGTGATGAAGATGGAGCATAGCCAGACTATATGATTTTGTAGGGATAACTTTCTTTGGCCATGTTATTTTGAAAAGACGTGATTGCTTTATTAATATGCTTGAAGTATTATTATCTTAATGTCAAATGATAGACTATTGCTTTGAATCACTCGTGTCTTAATATTCATGCCATGATTAGATTACATGATCAAGATTATGCTAGGTAGCATTCCACATCAAAAATTATCTTTTTTTATCATTTACCTACTCGAGGACGAGCATGAATTAAGCTTGTGGATGCTGATATGTCTCCGTCGTATCTATAATTTTTTATTGTTCCATGCCAATATTCTACAACTTCATATACTTTTGGCAACTTTTTATACTATTTTTGGGACTAACATATTGATCCAGTGCCCAGTGCCAGTTCCTGTTTGTTGCATGTTTTTTGTTTCGCAGAAAATCCATATCAAACGGAGTCCAAACGGGATAAAAAACTGACAGATTTTTTTTGGAATATATGTGATATTTGGGAAGAAGAATCAACGCGAGACGATGCCCGAAAGGGCCATGAGGCAGGGGGGCGCCCTGGGCCCTCATGGCCACCCCGTAATGCGGTTGGTGCCCTTCTTTCACTGCAAGAAAGCTAATATCCAGATAAAAATCATGTTAAAATTTCAGCCCAATCGGAGTTACGATCTCCGGAAATTTAAGAAACGGTGAAAGGGCAGAATCAGGGAACGCAGAAACAGAGAGAGACAGATCCAATCTCGGAGGGGATCTTGCCCCTCCCACGCCATGGAGGCCATGGACCAGAGGGGAAACCCTTCTCCCATCTAGGGAGAAGGTTAAGGAAGAAGAAGAAGGGGCCCCCTCTCCCCCTCTCTCCCGGTGGCGCCGGAGCGCTGCTAGGGCCATCATCGTGTGACGACGATCTACACCAACACCTCCATCATCTTCACCAACATCTTCATCACCTTCACCCATCTATCTACATCGGTCCACTCCCCTGCAACCCGCTGTACCCTCTACTTGTACATGGTGCTCTACGCTTCATATTATTATCCAATGATGTGTTGCCATCCTATGATGTCTGAGTAGATTTTCGTTGTCCTATCGGTAATTGGTGAATTGCTATGATTGGTTTAATTTTCTTGTGGTTATGTTGTTGTACTTTGGTGCCCATCATATGAGCGCGCGTGTGGATCACACCATAGGGTTAGTTGTATGTTGATAGGACTATGTATTGGAGGGCAAGAGTGACAGAAGCTTCAACCTAGCATAGAAATTAATGCATACGGGATTGAAGGGGGACCAATATATCTTAATGCTATGGTTGGGTTTTACCTTAATGAACGTTAGTAGTTGCGGATGCTTGCTAATATTTCCAATCGTAAGTGCATAGAATTCCAAGTCAGGGATGACATGCTAGCAGTGGCCTCTCCCACATAAAACTTGCTATCGGTCTAGTAAAGTAGTCAATTGCTTAGGGACAATTTCGCAACTCCTACCACCACTTTTTCAAACTCACTATACTAACTTTATTGCTTATTTACCTAAAACAGCCCCTAGTTTTTATTTACGTGCTCTTTATTATCTTGCAAACCTATCCCATTACACCTACAAAGTACTTCTAGTTTCATACTTGTTCTAGGTAAAGCGAACGTTAAGCATGCATAGAGTTGTATTGGTGGTTGATAGAACTTGAGGGAACATTTGTTCTACCTTTAGCTCCTCGTTGGGTTCAACACTCTTACTTATCAAAAGAGGCTACAATTGATCCCCTATACTTGTGGGTTATCAGGCGCCGCTGCCCAGCCCGAGCTCAACCCACCACGATGGGGAAGGACAAGACGGTGGCTCTGGAGCGCGCGAAGAAGGTGACGGCGAAGGCGAAGGGGAAGAAGACGAGCCAAGGAGGGTTGTCGTCGAGAACTGGCCTTCCGCCCGGCTGGATCCAGGGCGACTGGATCCGGTCAACGATCCAGCGGGAAGATCTGGAGGATGTGGTTGAGGGGGGATTGATTCCCCACGGTTCTTGGCGGCTTCCGGAGGACGAGACCAAGCCGCGGCCGCAGGAGGGTGAGTGTGTCCTCACGACCCGCGTCGACCGCAGTTTCTCTTTGCCTCCCCATCCTTTCTTCCGGGGTTTTTTGAACTTTTTTGGTGCCCAACTTCATCACTTTTCTCCCAACACCATCACATACCTTGCTGCATACGTGTCCATGTGTGAGAACTTTCTGGGCTGTCGACCGCACTGGGGTCTCTTCAAACACATTTTCACTTGCCGTTCTCAGTCTGTTAAAAAGGCTAATCCGAGTGATGAGAGGACACACGTGATCCAGATGTGTGGAGGTCTATGGATCCAGATGAGGAGTAAAAGTATTTTCCCCGCTATGATTCTTCGTGATTCAGTCAGAGGGTGGTTGTCGACCTGGTTCTATTGTAAGGACCAACCGACCTCGGGTCAGTCGACTGGCCTTCCCCCGTTTTCCATAGAGCGAGTTGAGAAGTCTTCTCCCTTGAAAGTAACTCCAAATTAGAAAGTGGAGGTGAATATGTTGGTTGAGCGAGTAGTCCAACTTGTCCGCGACGGTGTGACTGGCATGGACTTGTTAGAAGTGTTTCGCAGTCGACGTATCTAGCCACTCCAAGCCCGTGATTGATGACCCACAAGTATAGGGGATCTATCGTGGTCCTTTCAATAAGTAAGAGTGTCGAACCCAACGAGGAGCAGAAGGAAATGATAAGCGGTTTTCAGCAAGGTATTTTCTGCAAGCACTAAAATAATAGGTAACAAATAGTTTTGTGATAGGATAATTTGTAACAAGTAACAAGTAACAAAAGTAAATAAAGTGCAGCAAGGTGGCCCAATCCTTTTTGTAGCAAAGGACAAGCCTGGACAAACTCTTATATGATGTAAAGCGCTCCCGAGGACACATGGGAATATCGTCAAGCTAGTTTTCATCACGTTCATATGATTCGCGTTCGGTACTTTGATAATTTGGTATGTGGGTGGACCGGTGCTTGGGTGCTGCCCTTACTTGGACAAGCATCCCACTTATGATTAACCTCTATTGCAAGCATCCGCAACTACAACAAAAGTATTAAGGTAAACCTAACCATAGCATGAAACATATGGATCCAAATCAGCCCCTTACGAAGCAACGCATAAACTAGGGTTTAAGCTTCTGTCACTCTAGCAACCCATCATCTACTTATTACTTCCCAATGCCTTCCTCTAGGCCCAAATAATGGTGAAGTGTCATGTAGTCGACGTTCACATAACACCACTAGAGGAGAGACAACATACATCTCATCAAAATATCAAACGAATACCAAATTCACATGACTACTAATAGCAAGACTTCTCCCATGTCCTCAGGAACAAACGCAACTACTCACAAAGCATATTCATGTTCATAATCAGAGGGGTATTAATATGCATATAGGATCTGAACATATGATCTTCCATCAAGTAAACCAACTAGCATCAACTACAAGGAGTAATTAACACTACTAGCAACCCACAGGTACCAATCCCGGACTTGGAGACAAGAATTGGATACAAGAGATGAACTAGGGTTTTGAGAGGAGATGGTGCTGGTGAAGATGTTGATGGAGATTGCCCTCTCCCGATGAGAGGAGCATTGGTGATGACGATGGCGATGATTTCCCCCTCCCGGAGGGAAGTTTCCCCGGCAGAACAGCTCCGACAGAGCCCTAGATTGGTTCCACCAAGGTTTCGCCTCGTGGCGGCGGAGTCTCATCCGGAAAGATGGCTTATGATTTTTTCCTCATCGAAAGACTCCATATAGCAGAAGATGGCCATCGGAGGGCCACCAGGGGGCCCACGAGGTAGGGGGGCGTGCCCAGGGGGGTAGGGCATGCCCCCCACCCTCGTGGGCAGGGTGTGGCCCCCCTGGTGAACTTCTTGTGCTCAGTATTTTTTATATATTCTGAAAACGTCTTCCGTGAAGTTTCAAGGCTTTTGGAGCTGTGCAGAATAGGTCTCTAATATTTGCTCCTTTTCCAACCCAGAATCCCAGCTGCCGGCATTCTCCCTCTTTATGTGAACCTTGTAAAATAAGAGAGAATAGGCATAAGTATTGTGACATAATGTGTAATAACATCCCATAATGCAATAAATATCGATATAAAAGCATGATGCAAAAATGGACGTATCAACTCCCCCAAGATTAGATCTCGCTTGTCCTCAAGCGAAAGCCGAAATCAAAAAATGTGTCCACATGTTTAGAGATAGAGGTGTCGATAAAAATAAAATACGGACATGAGAGCATCATGATCATTCTTAGAACATCAACTTATATAATTCTTGTCATATGATCTCTTATGCTAGAGTAATAATTCAATCACAATTTCAAGTATGAATCATAAACTTCATTGAAAACTAAAAAACAATAATCTCAGTCATTGGAGCAATTGCAATTTATCATAACATAGGAAAGAGTCAATATATAAGAGCTTTTCAGCAATTCCACATACTCAACTATCATATAGTCTTTCACAATTGCTAACACTCACGCAATACTTATGGGTATGGAGTTTTAATCGGACACAGAGAAAGATAGGGGCTTATAGTTTTGCTTCCCAAAATTTTACCTCAAGGGTAATGTCAACAATAATCGTTCATGAAAACTCACATCCAATTAGCCATATATACCAGGATCTTTCCAACATGTTGTGCTTGCCAAAAGATAAAATGTAAAAAAGGAAGGGTGAAGATCACCATGACTCTTATGTAAGGTAGGAGATAAAGGTAAAAGATAGGCCCTTCATAGTGGGAAGCAGAGGTTGTCATGCGCTTTTATGGTTGGATGCACAAAATCTTAATGCGAAAGAACGTCACTTTATATTGCCACTTGTGATATGGACCTTTATTATGCAGCCCGTCGCTTTTATTTCTTCCATATCACACGATCGTATAAAGCTTATTTTCTCCCACACTAATAAGTCATACATATTTAGAGAGCAATCTTTATTGCTTGCATCGATGAAAACTTACTTGAAGGATCTTACTCAATCCATAGGTAGGTATGGTGGACTCTCATGGCCAAACTGGTTTAAGGGTATTTGGAAGCACAAGTAGTATCCCTACTTGGTGCAAAGAATTTGGCTAGCATGAGGGGGAAAGGCAAGCTCAACCATGTTGGATGATCCATGGCAATATAATTTATCTCAGATGTAAGAAGACATAACCCATTACGTTGCCTTCCTTGTCCAACGTCAACTCTTTAGCATGTCATATTTTAATGAGTGCTCACAATCATGAAAGATGTCCAAGATAGTATATTTATATGTGAAGACCTCTCTTTCTTTATTACTTCCTATTAATTGCAACGATGACCAAAACTATGTTTGTCAACTCTCAACAACTTTTATTCATCATACTTTTTATATGTGAGCTCATTACTCTCCAGAAGATCCATATGATCTCTTTGTTTCTTTTTATTCTTTCTCTTTTCTTTTATTCACTTAAGATCATGGCAAAATAATCAAGCCCTTGACTCAACACTAAGCTTTATTATATATATAGCTCACGGACTCGATTACATAGAAGGATCATAAAGCAAAACTCACAACTAGATCATACTAAAAGCTTTTATTCTACTAGATCAAGATATTATCAAAAGGATCGAACTAAGAAAAATGGTAAAGATAGAAGTGATGGTGATACGATACCGGGGCACTCCCCCAAGCTTGGCAGTTGCCAAAGGGAGTTCCCATACCCATGTGATTATGTCTCCTTTGTTGGTGAAGAATTTGATGGTTTTGTTGATGGCGTAGGCTTCTTCCTTAATTTATGCTTGAGGACAGAATTTTGGTCCCTTAGGTCATTGATCTCCTGCTCTAGGCTCAGTATCTTTTTGCATAGTTCCTGCTTGTTTTCCTGCAAGAGACGAAAAGGGATAAACTCGATCTTAGGTTTCTTTACTCTATCTGGGAGGCTTGACTTTTTGAACTCCACATGTGAAAGTGTGTTATATCGACTAGAGGGGGGGTGAATAGGCGATTTTTATGGAAGTCTTCAAAACGTGGAAGTTATGAAGCTCAGGACACCCAGTCCTGAACACGCAGCTCAGGACACCCAGTCCTCACCGTATTCCCCTTGAGCTAAGGTCACACAGACTTCGCCCAATCACTCTGGTAAGTCTTCAAGGTAGACTCCCAAACCTTCACAGACTTCGTTCACCTGCAATCCACAATGTCTCTTGGATGCTCAGAACGCGACGCCTAACCGGCTGGAGGATGCACAGTCCTCAAGTGTAATAAGTCTTCAGATCACACAGACAAGAAGACTTAAGTGATGCCCAATTCTCTCTGGCTCTGGGTGGTTAGGGCTTTATCCTCGCAAGGAATTCTCTCTCAAAGGCTTCGAGGTGGGTTGCTCTCAAACGACAAAAGCCGTACTCTCAATCTGAGCAGCCAACCATTTATGGTTGTGGGGGTGGGCTATTTATAGCCACATGGCAACCCGACCTAATTTTTCCGAAATGACCCTGGGTCACTAACGAACTGACACGTGTTCCAACGGTCAGATTTCAAACTCACATGGCAACTTTACTTGGGCTACAAGCAAAGCTGACTTGTCCGACTCTGGACAAGATTCACTCTCATAGTCTTCACTCGAAGACATAGGTTTTTGGTTAGGCATCACTTCAGTCAGTCTGACTGGTTCTCTTGGACCCCACTTAACAGTACGGTGGTTCCTATGACTCAACGCAAAAGAAAAAGAACTACGAAAGATCTAAGTCTTCGAGCTCCATAGGCTTCATGTGGTGTCTTCTCTTGTCATAGTCTTCAATGTGAATATCTTCATATACCACCTTTGACTTCAATGTCTTCATACATTTTTAGGGGTCATCTCTGGTAGGAAAACCGAATCAATGAGGGACTTCTACATGTGTTATCCTGCAATTCTCACAAACACATTAGTCCCTCAACTAGGTTTGTCGTCAATACTCCAAAACCAACTAGGGGTGGCACTAGATGCACTTACAATCTCCCCCTTTTTGGTGATTGATGACAAACTAGTTGAAGTTTTCAACGGGGAATATAATCTGTGAAATTGTAAAGGATAAGGAATTGTCTTCATAAGTTGCAAGGGCTCCCCCTGAAGATGTGCATATAGGTAATTTGCTTTTGGAATGCAAATGCACATGGCAGGTTGTACTTGTGGAGATCCACTTCAACTTATGATGACAATCCACTATGCATGTGAAAGTATATGAAGATAATGACATGCATAATGGAAAATGGACATCTGCAGAATGATCTAAGTGCGGAATTTATCGTCGCACATGCGGAATTTATCATCGCAAAACAAAGTGGCAGATAAGTAGCAGACGACCATCGAGTTTAAGTGTTACAACTCAAAGAACCAAATATAGCAAAACGAGAGTTGTAAGCATGAAGAAAAATATAAAGCACCCGCCCATATGGACCCGCTTGAAGACTATCAACCTCATATGCTTCTCCCCCTTTTGTCAGTAAGGACCAAAAAGGTTTGAAGACATAGAGCATCTACTCATTCCCATGCGGAGTAGGTGAAGTAGCAGGGTCGTTGGTGGTGTTTGGCGGTGCTGAAGAGCTTGGAGCAGAGTTGACGCGTGCTGAAGGAGGTGGTGGTGAAGTAGCATCATCTTCATCCTCGATAACTCTGGAAGTCACTGTTGCAGCAAATGAAGAGAACTCAGAGTCTTCAAGGGGTGGAGTTCCTAGCAGCACAGCTCTTCGAGGAGGTGTGGAGTCAAACTTGAATCGCTTAGTGAAGCCATCCTCTTAGAGATCATCTTCAGAACACATCATCGTTAGCCCTTTCCATGTACGGCGACAGGTTTCATGGGCAACGAAAGCATTCTTGGTGGCAAGATTGCGAATGCGATTAACTTCCACCAAGAGGCTTTTCATCTGACGCTTCAGCCAGTCATGATGCCTATCCTGTTTCTGATGAAGATCCACAAGAAGCTCTCGGTCGTTGAGAACACGAGTGCGCTTCTTGGGTCTTGGAGCAGTTGTACTATCAGTGGCTTCAGTAGACGCAAGGTGTGGTGCACGTGTAGTGCCAGCCAAAGGATACACCTGAGTGACTGCTTCAACTCCTTCAATATTCTGTGAGAAACTCTGATGCTCTGCATTCTGAAGACTTAGAGGTTCCTTTGCAGGCTCAGGATAGATGGCTTCAGTAGAGATATCCACATCAGGCAGAAAAATCCTATGATTGCGAGCAGATGGCTGATATGAGATATCGAAGTGAAGTTTAATTAGCCGCATTACCCATGGGGCGTAGAACTTCAAGCCAAATAGATCAGAGCCTGATGCAGCAGGTTGGCGGATGAATAAGTCCTGTGCATTGAAGCATTTTCCATGAAGAATATAGAAGACCAAAGTCTTCATTGCTCCCTCAAGCTTGGCATTTGGAGAGTGCCCTTTGATGGGCCAGAGAGTTCGCCTGATGATGTGATAGATGGTCCTTGGCAGATACTCAAGGTCTTCAACGAAGAACTCTGTTGGATAAGCAGCATCTTGGGGCAATGGCTTCATCATGCTGAGCATCTGACTCATATCAGGTTCCGGCCTCTTAAAGATGCTCTCAATAGCTTCACTATGCAGCTGACAGCCATGCTCGTAGAGATCGCCAGGAGTGGGAAAACCAGTAAGCTCAATGATGTCAAATGCATTGGCTTCATGATGAACATTTCCGGTCATCCACTCTAGGACCCAAGTCTTCGGATCTCTGCTGTACCCGCGGATATGAAGTGTGGCATAGAATTGGAGCAGCAGCTCTTCATTCCAATGCTCTTGGTCAGTAACGAACGGCACCAGTCCAACTTCCTTAAAGCAATCCAAAGCTTCTTCCAGACAAGGTAGACCAGCTATGGCTTCAATGTCAAGGCGCTTGTGTGGGAAGATGCGACCTTGGTTGTAAAGAATGCATGAGTAATAGCTTCGCTGAGGATAGCTCTAGAACCGATCAGATGATATCCTTTCCCTTGAGTAGGGGTTCCTGGAGCTATCGAAGAATGTGTTGCCTGCCCTGAAGCCATTGATATTGAAGGAGCCAGGTGCTGATGCAGGACCTGGGAACCTTGGCAATCTTGGGATTGGCTTCTGTACCTGAGGCCTATGCTCAACATGATAGTCGAACTGTGGACTGGCAGCAGACTCAGGAACAGAAGTGACGGGATCAGTGGCTTCACTGTCTTCTTTTTCCGTTGGGGAGGGCTCCACATTAGCTTCATTGGTGGTTGTGGCAGCCGCAAGATTTTCAAGCACGTTCTCCTTGAGAACTGCTTCTTGGTGGGACAGTGGAGTGGCAACTTGTGGGACTTCATCTTCCGCGGCTGATGCAGCCGTATTGTCTTCAGCAGAGACTTGAGGCCTTGGACCTTTGCGAAGCCTGCGCAACGCGGGCGACGCCTGTGGAGTTGGAGTGGGTTGGGCCTCATAGTCTTCTTCCTCTTGTGGGCGATCTGCCCATGAAGCATCCTGTGCAATTGGCGTCAGTGGACGACCAATGCTGATGAGTTCGCTGTTCTGATGAAGGACTGCACCATCTTCTACATTGTCATGTTGACCAATGTCTTCAACAGCGATGGGATCAGCTGCTGGAAAGTCTTCAGCTTCATAAGCCTCTGTGGAAGCAGGCTCATGGATGGTCAGTTGGCGTTCAGCTTCAGGATAGACCATAGAAATGGGTTCAACTATCAAGGGCTCTGTGGAAGCAGCCCGATCTTTCTTGGTCTTCCTCTTCTTCTTGGAGGGGGCAGTTGGAGAGGCTTCAGAATGTTTCCTCTTCCTGGCTTCAGCCTCAGCAGTCCTTGTCTTCTTGAGCTCTGAAGCTGTTGACCGGCTTTTTGGCTTCGAGCCAGTCATTTTAGTTGGGAAGACAATAGGAACCGCTTCCTGCCTTGGTGCGTCAGGTTCAGCCGTAGCAGGCTTCTTCTTCTTCTTTGCGGCCATCCTGGGGTCGATGCCAGGACGCCCAAGGGCCTTGCGCTTCTCAGCCTCATTGTAGGCTTGCACACATCTGTCAGCCAGAGTCTTCATGTGCTCACGCGAACCCTGAGCTTCTGCACGTTTCTTTACAAAGGCTTCCTTGAGCTCGTGCATCATACTCTTGAATTTCTTCACTTCCTGCACGCTAAGCTTGGCCATATGCTTCTTGAACTGAGCCTTTTCATAGTCAATCTTTTGCTTCAGTTCAACAATGCACTGGGCAATAGCGAGTTCTGAAGCAATGGCGCCTTGGAAGGCGACACTGAGGCCAATTGGTAGCTGCAGATCTTCAAAGCTGATGTTTGGCGTGTCAAACCACTCGTCAATGAAGTTGTGGATGATGGTCACATCAAAGAGAGGCAGATCATTGAAGATTTCTGCTTCTTCTTTGCTCTTGATGAGTTGCTCAAGAGCGTCATCTGCTAGATCTTCATCACTTGATAGATCAATATTGTCATTGCGCAGAATGGCAGCAGCAGTTAGCTCTTGTCCGGTGTGAGGCAGAGGCATCTTGACTTTCTGGGGCTTGGAGATGCGAGATAAGTCTTCGGACTGCACACTGTCTTCAGGAGGTGCAGTTGCCAGTGGCTTCGCCCTTGAGATTTTTGGTGAGGGGGCAGGCTTTGAAGCTTTAGGCTTCTTCATCTTCTTTGTCTTCGGCGCTGCAGGAGCTTCTTCTGATTCAGCGTCAGCTGCAGGCTCATTCACTGCAGTCCCTTGAACTAAGATGCGGGTGATGAGGCCTTCAAGGTTGTAGAAAGGACCGATGACATTGGGTTCTGCATCTCATGTGCCATCTGCCCTTGGTGCTGAGGGACCAGGGTTGAAGTCTAGCCCCAAAGTCTTCTTGTTCTGCTTCGCTGAGTTCTGGGCAAACTGGAAGTTGCACTTGAACAGATTGTCGTCACGACACCATATTAGTGACGATGGGTGTGCATCAGCTGGCTGTGGCCCACGGACCATGCAGGGATAGAAGCCTTGAGCAATGGCTTCATCTCTGGACCTGGGTAGAAGATTCTTGTATTGGATGTCTCCCCACGGTCTCTTGATGGCATTTTTCTCAGCATATTCTTGGGTTACAAATCGGTATTTGAACCATTGTTCTGCCCAATATCTTCGAATCCATTGGATTCGGGTCTTGCGCTGATTGTAATCCTCTTCAGGATCTGTCTTGTACAGTTCTGAGAGTTCATCTGGCAGATCTCTGGATGTTTCTCCATGATGCTTTCTGCCACCCTTCCTTGCTGCTTTCTCTGAAGCCATAAACTTTAACTTGAAAGGCTTCAACACGTTCAAAGGCTTCAAAGGTTTTCACTTGCTGGACCAACAGGAACTGGCTTCGGGAGAATTAATGTGATGCTGTAAGAATTCTGCAAATGAATGCAGACTATGAGAACCAAAGGATTCTCCCACGGACATGTACCTGTGACAGCATTAAGGTGCGAGGGAAGGGGAAGAGGTCATATGCATTCTCAGAAGATTTTGAAGATAAATCAGTTTAGAAGACATTGACCTCATTTTGCGAAGACATTCACTCATAGATAAGGAGTTGGTTCCAGATTTATATGAATCCACAGATCAGTACAAGTGAGGAATCTAACTACTTTGTGAAGCATAAGTGAATATACTAGGCATGTTATGAGATGCAGTATGAGAGAGATCTAACTTGTGTGAATAGAAACTGCTTGTGGTAGAAAGTGACAAATCCATAGGATCAACGGTGCTGTAAAAAGGAAGTTTTATTTACCACACTAAGAACTGCTAGACGAAGTGGAAGATGAGGCCGAGCAGTTCGATCTTCCGTGCCCTAACTTGGCGATGGAGGACACCTACGGTGACGGCGGAGAGGACAATGTCCGCGGTCGGCGTGAAGACGGTGTCGGAGAGGTTGCGGCAGCGAAGCACTTCGTCGCCGGCGTCGTCGAGGGCTAGCGGTGGCGCTAGGGTTCGTGCGAGAGTGGAAGAAAAGATAATGACCGCTGTGAAGTGTGTATTTATAGGTACATGGGCGGCACTGTGCTATTACACAGGTGCCCCTGGCGATTCGCATCTGAGGAACATGTGGCCATTATGCGGAATTTTGGGGTTTGTTCCACGTCCCACGCACACCTTGATTGTCGGGTGGTCGTTCCTACTTCATGTGGAGGAATGAGCATTGAAAACAGACTTAATGGTTGTATCTGTATCTTTTGCTGACAAGGACGCAGAGAAGACATTCGACAATTTCAATAGAATGCATATGATTTGGAGAGATATAATTTGAGATAGAAAGCATAGAGAGGTTAGGGTCCGATCACATTCACTTAGTTCAAAAGATTCAACAATGAAGACATAGCTATAAGTGAATGCTGTAGAGGACAGAACACTAATATATATATATATATATATAATCAACATAGTGAAGATAATCATGAAGATATGTCGAGATCGAAGCCAAACCAAATGTGAAGACATTGCAAGGTAACGTCATGAGTGAAACACTTCAAAAAGAACATTTGGTGGTGGCGTTACCCACGTATAGGAAGTATTAGACCCAGACACGGTGCACAATTATCGTGGCGCTCCGAAGTCAAATTCCACATTAATGTATTCACACTTAGAATGTATGTCTTCATTGATTGAAGATATACTTTACTTCGTGTGTTGCACATCTAAGTCATCAATATGCATAAGGGTTAGGATGTGTGCCTGATCATAGGACATTTGAGGATTCCAGGATATTTAGCTCACACCGTAACTTGCAAAATCTCTTCTCATCCAAGGGCTTGGTGAAGATATCTGCCAATTGCTCTTCAGTGTTGACGTGTATGATATCAATATCTTCCTTCACAACATGATCTCTAAGAAAGTGATGATGAATTTCAATGTGCTTTGTCTTCGAGTGCTGAACTGGGTTGTTGGCGATCTTGATGGCGCTTTCGTTGTCGCAGTAAAGTGGCACTTGCTTCAGATGAATGCCATAGTCCTTGAGTGTTTGCTTCATCCACAGAAGCTGAGCGCAGCAAGATCCAGCAGCAATGTATTCAGATTCAGCAGTGGAGAGAGATACACAGTTCTGCTTCTTTGTGATCCGTTGGTCTCATCGAACCGCACATCCACTGTTTCAACCACTTTGTAATGAAAGAGATTGAAGACTCTGTAGGAGTGCGAATCCTTTCCATATCCAAGCATAAAACCCTCATGTGCTTTTGGTGCAAATTTTGAGGTGTGATGTGGGTCCTTGATCCAGCACCTTGCGCCAAATACTCTGAAGTAACTGACATTTGGCTTTTTGCCAGTAAGGAGCTCATAAGATGTCTTGTTCAGAAGCTTGTGAAGATAAACACGATTGATTGTATGGCATGCAGTATCAATGGCTTCAAGCCAGAATTTTCTTGGGGTCTTGTATTCATCTAGCATCGTTCTGGCCATCTCAATGAGTGTTCTGTTCTTGCGTTCGACGACGCCATTCTGCTGTGGCGTGTACGGGGCTGAGAATTCATGTGTAATGCCCAAGGTATCAAGATATGTATCAAGGCCAGTGTTCTTGAATTCAGTGCCATTGTCACTTCTGATGTGCTTTATATTGGCGCCATAATTGTTCATAGCTCGATTGGTGAAGCGTCTGAAGACATCCTGCACTTCAGTCTTGTAAAGGATTATGTGCACCCAAGTGTATCTAGAGTAATCATCAACAATAACGAAGCCATAGAGGCATGCAGTAGTAGTAAGAGTTGAGTAATGAGTGGGACCGAAAAGATCCATGTGAAGCAGTTCGAAGGGTCGAGTAGTGGTCATGATTGTCTTCGAAGGATGTTTGGCCCTCGTCATCTTCCCTGCTTCACAGGCACCGCATAAGTGGTCTTTCTTGAACTTGACGCCCTCGATGCCTATGACATGCTTCTTCTTCACAAGGGTGTGGAGGTTCCTCATGCCAGCATGCCCAAGCCTCCGATGCCAGAGCCAGCATTCTGAAGCTTTTGCTAGAAGACATACGGCAAGCTGTGGTCCTGCTGAGAAATCTACTACGTACAGATCATCTTTTTGATACTCTTCAAACACTAGAGACTTGTCAGATTCCATTAGTACAAGGCAACGATATTTTCCAAATATTACGATCATGTTCAAATCGCAAAGCATTGAGACAGACATTAAGTTGAAGCCAAGGGATTCAACAAACATGACTTTGTCCATGTGTTGATCCCTTGAGATTGCAACTCTACCTAGACCCAATACCTTACTTTTACCAGTGTCAGCAAATGTGATGTGGCTCTTGTCAGATGGACGTAAGGTTGAGTCCATAAGAAGACTTCTTTTGCCAGTCATGTGATTTGTACACCCACTATCAATAATCCATTCTGAAGACGCTGGTGTCGTACCCTACAGTGCAGTTAGGGGGATAGGCTTCACCAAGAGCATTGTGAAGCAAAAACATTTGACGAACCAATGGGTTATGAAAGCTTAGATCCAGATTAGGACTAATAGGGAGAGTAGCAAGCGATTCAGGAACGAAGTACATAGTAAGACCATTCGGGCATTTGATCTTGCGCCCTACAAGATGTTTAAGGTCCCCAGCAATGGCGTCAGACGATTTTGGTTTTCTGCTGGAGACCTTTCCCTGCAAAAGAGAGTTAAGCTTTCTTAGCCACCCACATCTTCAAGGGTGACTCAGAAGCAATAAGTCTAAGTGCAGCATCTAAGAATTTTGGCTTTGGAGCCCTAGCAAACAGTCTTGCAGGCGGACAATAGTACTCATAAGAATAAGCAGAATAGTTCTTGGTCTTATGAACATGGCGGTTTGATGAACCGCTCTCATATTCATATGCCTGAGTATGGTTTCCCTGCAAAACATTTGCGTTAGTGCGACTCAGGTGAGTCCTCTGTCTGTATGAAGCCTTTGGACCGTATGAAGCCTTTGGTCTGAGGTTTGTCTTATTCACGTGAGGTGTCATGATGGCATTCACAGGAAGATTCTCCAGACACCTTTTCGGAACCCAGATCTTCTTCATAGGCAGTCCATTCCTGCAGTTAGTACCAATGTACCTGGCAAACACTTCACCATTCTAATTCTTAAACAGTATATAGTTTGCATCAAAGGATTCATCAATGATAATGGGGTTAGCACAGGTGAAGCCAGATAGATTGGATGGGTCTGCTGAAGGTTCCTTTGCAGCAACCCACATGGTTTTGGGGTACTGCTCAGGTTTCCAGTATGAGCCATCAGCATTCATTTTCCTTACGAACCCAACACCCTCTTTCCTCGGGTTTCGGTTTAGAATCTGCTTTTTGAGGACATCACATAGTGTCTGATGCCCTTTAAGACTTCTGTACATCCCTGTTTCAAGCAATGTCTTCAACCTAGCATTCTCATCAGCAATAGCAGTGGTATCCTCAGCAGAGGGGTTAGTTCCCACATCAACAGCAGTGGTATCCTCAGCAGAAGATATTGCAACAGTAGTAGCAGTAGAACATTCAGCAACAGAAGTAGCATTATCACGCTCAATGCATTTAAGACATGGTGGTTGAAATCCTTCCTGAGCGGGACTGATCTGTTTGGAGTGAAGTGACTCGTTTTCTTTTTGAAGATCTTCATGAACTGCTCTCAATTTCTCAAGATCTTTCTTCCTTTGAAGATAATCATAGGAAAGCTTTTCATGAGTTGTTGAGAGAGTTTCATGACGACTTTCAAGTTCCTGATACTTAACATGAAGATTTTTTATGTCTTCAATTAAGGATTCAGACCGAGTCATTTCAGCACCTAACAGATCATCGCTTTTGTCTAACAGTTTTTGAATATGTTCCATAGCTTTCTGCTGTTCAGTTGCAATTTTAGCAAGTGTTTTGTAGCTGGGTTTTGAATCACAATCAGAGTCATCGTCACTAGATGTTTGATAGTGAGTAGTGCGTGTGTTTACTTTGGCACCGTGAGCCATGAAGCAGTAGGTAGAAGCGGAGTAGTCCTTGTCATTTGCATCGGTGTCGGTGACGAGGTCATTGTCTTCAGTATTGAAGATGGACTTGGCAACGTATGCTGTAGCCAGACTTGCGACGCCTGAATCGGACTCCTCCTCAGACTCCACCTCCGCCTCCTCAGAAGTGGACTCCTCCTCCGAGTCCATTTCCTTGCCAACAAACGCACGTGCCTTGCCAGATGAGCTCTTCTTGTGTGATGAAGACTTTGAGGAAGACTTGGACGAAGACTTTGAGTATTTCTTCTTCTTCTTGTCGTCAGAGTCATATTCGTTGCTCTTCTTCTTCTTTTTGTTCTCATTGTCCCACTGTGGACACTCAGAGATGAAGTGGCCAGGTTTCTTGCACTTGTGACATGTTTTCTTCTTGTAGTCGTGAGCAGAAGCTTCATCATTCCTTGAGCTTGATCGGGAAGACTTTCTGAAGCCTTTCTTCTTGGTGAATTTTTGGAACTTCTTCACAAGCATAGCAAGTTCTCTTCCAACGTCTTCAGGATCATCAGAACTGCTGTCAGATTCTTCTTCAGATGAGGAGACAGCTTTTTGCCTTCAAGGCACGAGTTCGCCCATAGTTTGGACCGTAGATATCTCCTTTTTCAGAAAGCTGAAACTCATGTGTGTTGAGCCTCTCAAGTATGTCAGATGGATCGAGTGTCTTGAAATCAGGACGTTCTTGAATCATCAGGGCTAGGATGTCAAACGAACTATCAAGTGATCTCAGTAGTGTCTTGACGACTTCATGTTTGGTGATCTCAGTAGCGCCGAGGGCTTGAAGCTCATTTGTGATGTCAGTGAGTCGGTCATAAGTGTGCTAGACATTCTCATTGTCATTTCGCTTGAAGCGGTTGAAGAGGTTGCGAAGGACACCGATTCTCTGATCTCTCTGGGTTGAGATGCCTTCATTGACCTTGGAGAGCCAGTCCCAGACCAACTTAGATGTCTTCAAAGCACTCACACGGCCATACTGTCCTTTGGTCAAGTGACCACAGATGATATTCTTGGCAGTAGAGTCCAGTTGAACAAATTTCTTGACGTCAGCAGCAGTGACACCTTCTCCAGCCTTGGGAACGCCGTTTTCGACGACATACCATAGGTCGACATCAATGGCTTCAAGATGCATGCGCATCTCATTCTTCCAGTAGGGATATTCAGTTCCATCGAAGACGGGGCACGCAGCGGAGACTTTAATTATCCCTGCAGTCGACATAGCTAAAACTCCAGGTGGTTAAACCGAATCACACAGAACAAGGGAGCACCTTGCTCTGATACCAATTGAAAGTGTGTTATATCGACTAGAGGGGGGGGGGTGAATAGGCGATTTTTATGAAAGTCTTCAAAACGTGGAAGTTATGAAGACAAACGATAGAAATAAACCTATTACCATGCAGCGGAAGGTAGACTACACTAGGCAAGCCATAGTCAAGTGTTCAATGAAGTGAAAGCATAATGACTTAATAGCAGCAATGTAGTAAGGATCAGGTAGGAAGATATTATGAAGCCATACAGAGCATGCAGTCACTCAGTGAAGACAAAAGATAGTGCAAACATACAGTGACTTCACAAGGAGCAACAGTAAGTAAAGGGAAGGGAAGATGAAACCAGTGACTCGTTGAAGACAATGATTTGTTGGACCAGTTCCAGTTGCTGTGACAACTGTACGTCTGGTTGGGGCGGCTAGGTATTTAAACCTTAGGACACACAGTCCCGGACACCCAGTTCTGAACATGCAGCTCAGGACACCCAGTCCTCACCGTATTCCCCTTGAGCTAAGGTCACACAGACCTAGCCCAATCACTCTGGTGAGTCTTCAAGGTAGACTCCCAAACCTTCACAGACTTCGTTCACCGGCAATCCACAATGTCTCTTGGATGCTTAGAAAATGACGCCTAATCGGCTGGAGGATGCACAGTCCTCAAGTGTAATAAGTCTTCAGATCACACAGACAAGAAGACTTAAGTGATGCCCAATTCTCTCTGGCTCTGGGTGGTTAGGGCTTTATCCTCGCAAGGAATTCTCTCTCAAAGGCTTCGAGGTGGGTTGCTCTCAAACGACAAAAGCCGTACTCTCAATCTGAGCAGCCAACCATTTATGGTTGTGGGGGGTGGGCTATTTATAGCCACTTGGCAACCCGACCTGATTTGTCCGAAATGACCCTGGGTCACTAACGAACTGACACGTGTTCCAACGGTCAGATTTCAAACTCACACGGCAACTTTACTTGGGCTACAAGCAAAGCTGACTTGTCCGACTCTGGACAAGATTCGCTCTCATAGTCTTCACTCGAAGACATAGGTTTTTGGTCAGGCATCACTTCAGTCAGTCTGACTGGTTCTCTTGGACCCTACTTAACAGTACGGTGGTTCTTATGACTCAACACAAAAGAAAAAGAACTACGAAAGATCTAAGTCTTCGAGCTCCATAGGCTTCATGTGGTGTCTTCTCTTGTCATAGTCTTCAATGTGAATATCTTCATATACCACCTTTGACTTCAATGTCTTCATACATTTTTAGGGGTCATCTCTGGTAGGAAAATCGAATCAATGAGGGACTTCTACCTGTGTTATCCTGCAATTCTCACAAACACATTAGTCCCTCAACTAGGTTTGTCGTCAATACTCCAAAACCAACTAGGGGTGGCACTAGATGCACTTACAACATGCATGTCCCCAAGTTGAGGTAATGGGACTTCATCTTCTTCTGAGCTCGTCTCCTCCCTTCCCTTGGGTTCATAGTCCTCTTCTTCTTCTTCCGTAGTCCAACCACAATACTCCACATCCCCATAGACCTTAGGATCTGCAAGGTAATCAGCCACATAGCTTTCTCCTTCCGAATCCTGGGACGACATGTTGCTCTAATCTGCAGCAGGACAGCTCGAAACAAAGACATGAGATTTTTGTGTGATACGGGAGTCAAAACATCCGGGAGAATATATAATGAATTTTTACCGACCAAAATACGTGTCGTGTACGAAAAAGGAGTCCGGAGAGCACACGAGGTGCCCACGAGGTAGGGGGGCGCGCCCTCCACCCTCGTGGAGCCCTCGTGTCCTTCCCGGACTGATTCTTATTTTTCTATTTTTCTAAATATTCCAAAATGGAGAAATATTGCCATAAAACTGTTTTGGAGTCGTTTTACTTACTGTACCACATACCTATTCCTTTTCGGAGTCTGAAACGTTCCGGAAAGTGTCCCTTATGTATTCCTCCGGGGTTACGGTTTCAATAACATTGGTTTCAACATTTATAGGATTACCTGATATATAATGTTTAAATCTTTGACCGTTCACCACCTTCGGATTTGTGCCTTCGAAGTTATTGATTTTTGTGGCACCGGAACGATAGACCTCCTCGATAGCGTAAGGACCTTCCCATTTAGAGAGAAGTTTTCCTGCAAAAAATCTTAAACGAGAGTTGTATAGCAATACATAATCACCTACATTAAACTCACGCTTTTGTATTCTTTTGTCATGCCATCTTTTAACTTTTTCTTTAAATAATTTGGCATTCTCATAGGCTTGGGTTCTCCATTCATCAAGTGAGCTAATATCAAATAACCTCTTCTCACCGGCAAGTTTGAAATCATAATTGAGCTCTTTAATAGCCCAATAAGCCTTATGTTCTAGTTCGAGAGGTAAGTGACATGCTTTTCCATAGACCATTTTATACGAAGACATACCCATAGGACTTTTATATGCAGTTCTATAGGCCCATAATGCATCATCAAGTTTCTTGGACCAATTCTTTCTAGATCTATTAATAGTCATTTGCAAAATTAATTTGAGTTCTCTATTACTCAATTCTACTTGACCACTAGACTGCGGGTGATAAGGAGATGCAATTATATGATTAACATCATATTTAGCAAGCATTTTACGGAAAGCACCATGAATAAAATGTGAACCACCATCAGTCATTAAATATCTAGGGACTCCATACCTTGGAAAAATAACTTCTTTAAGCATTTTAATAGAAGTGTTATGATCAGCACTACTAGTTGGAATAGCTTCTACCCACTTAGTAACGTAATCAATAGCAACTAAAATATGTGTATATTCATTAGAGGCAGGAAAAGGTCCCATATAATCAAAGCCCCAAACATCAAATGGTTCAATAACAAGTGAATAATTCATAGGCATTTCTTGATGTCTACTAATATTACCAATTCTTTGACATTCATCACAAGATAAGACAAACTTACGGGCATCCTTGAAGAGAGTAGGCCAATAAAAACCGGATTGTAATACCTTATGTGCAGTTCTATCTCCAGCGTGGTGTCCTCCATAAGCCTCGGAGTGACACTTGCGTAGGATCTATTCCTGTTCATGCTCAGGTACACAATGTCTAATAACACCATCTACTCCTTCCATATAAAGGTGTGGGTCATCCCAAAAGTAATGTCTCAAATCATAGAAGAACTTTTTCTTTTGCTGGTATGTGAAACTAGGTGGTATAAATTTAGCAACAATGTAATTAGCATAATCAGCATACCATGGAGCAGTATGAGAAGCATTTATGACATTTAATTGTTCATCAAGAAAGCTATCATCAATAGGTAGTGGGTCATCAAGAACATTTTCTAACCTAGACAAGTTGTCTGCAACGGGGTTCTCAACTCCCTTTCTATCAATAATATGCAAATCAAATTCTTGTAGCAAGAGAACCCATCTAATAAGTCTAGGTTTAGCATCTTTCTTTTCCATGAGATATTTAATAGCAGCATGATCAGTGTGAATAGTTACTTTAGAATCAATAATATAAGGTCCGAACTTATCACAAGCAAATACAACTGCTAAGAATTCTTTTTCAGTAGTAGCATAATTTCTCTGAGCATTGTCTAGAGTTTTACTAGCATATTGAATAACATTTAGTTTCTTATCAACTCTTTGCCCTAGAACAGCACCTACATCATAATCACTAGCATCACACATAATTTCAAAAGGTAAATTCCAATCAGGTGGCTAAACAATAGGTGCAGAGATTAATGCTTTCTTAAGTATTTCAAATGCTTCTACACAATCACCATACAAAACAAATGGTATATCTTTTTGTAATAAATTAGTCAGAGGCCGAGAAATTTTTGAGAAGTCCTTAATGAACCTCCTATAAAAACCGGCATGACCAAGGAAACTTCTTATACCTTTGATGTCCTTGGGACATGGCATCTTTTCAATAGCATCAACCTTGGCTTTATCAACCTCAATGCCTCTTTCAGAAACTTTATGCCCCAAGACAATACCTTCATTAACCATAAAGTGGCACTTCTCCCAATTCAAGACAAGGTTAGTTTCTTCACATCTCTACAAAACTCGATCAAGGTTGCTTAAGCAATCATCAAAAGAGGATCCATAGACGGAAAAATGGTACATGAAAACCTCACAAATCTTTTCACAAAAGTCAGAGAATATAGCCATCATGCATCTTTGATAGGTAGCAGGTGCATTACATAAACCAAAAGGCATGCGCCTATAAGCAAAAGTACCAAAAGGGCAAGTAAAAGTAGTCTTTGATTGATCATTGGCTGACACAGGTATTTGAGAGAAACCAGAATAACCATCTAGAAAGCAGAAATGTGTATGTTTGGATAATCTTTCTAGCATTTGATCGATAAAAGGTAAAGGGTAATGATCTTTTTAGTAGCTTTATTTAATTTGTGGAAATCAATTACCATCCTATAACCTGTAATAATTCTTAGCGGGATCAACTCATATTTATCATTAGGAACGACAGTAATACCTCCCTTCTTAGGGACACAATGGACAGGACTTACCCACTGACTATCAGCAACGGGATAAATTATACCTGCCTCAAAGAAGCTTTAGTATTTCCTTTCTTACCACTTCCTTCATCTTAGGATTCAGCCGTCATTGATGATCACGAACTGGTTTGGCATCTTCCTCCAAATTTATTTTGTGTTGACACAGGGTGGGACTAATGCCCTTAAGATCATCAAGAGTATATCCAATAGCAGCACGGTGCTTCTTCAGAGTTTTCAATAATCTCTCTTCTTCATGCTCTGAAAGGTTAGCACTAATAATAACAGGATATATCTTTTTCTCATCAAGATAAGCATATTTAAGAGTATCAGGTAACAGTTTAAGCTCAAACACGGGATCACCCTTGGGTGGAGGAGGATCCCCTAGGATTTCAAAAGGCAAATTGTGTTTCAGGATGGTTCCTGTTTAAAGAATACTTCATCTATTTCCCTTCTTTCATTCATAAACATATCATTTTCATGGTCTAGCAAATATTGTTCTAAAGGATCACTAGGAGGTACGACAATAGAAGCAAGACCAATAATTTCATCTTTACTAGGTAATTCCTCTACACGGTGTTGTCTACGAAATTTAGAGAAATGAAATTCATGAGACATATCACCTAAACCAATAGTAACAACATCCTTTTTGCAATCTATCTTAGCATTAACAGTGTTCAAGAAGGGTCTACCAAATATAATGGGACAAAAACTATCTTGTTGGGAACCAAGAACAAGAAAATCACCAGGATATTTAGTTTTCCCACACAAGACTTCAACATCTCTAACCATTCCAATTGGTGAAATAGTATCTCTATTGGTGTCGGTGTCAAAACCGGTGGATCTTGGGTAGGGGGTCCCGAACTGTGCGTCTAAGGCGGATGGTAACAGGAGGCAGGGGACACGATGTTTACCCAGGTTCGGGCCCTCTTGATGGAGGTAAAACCCTACGTCATTCTTGATTGTTCTTGATGATATGAGTATTACAAGAGTTGATCTACCACGAGATCAGAGAGGCTAAACCCTAGAAGCTAGCCTATGGTATGATTGTATGTTGTCCTACGGACCTAAACCCTCCGGTTTATATAGACACCGGAGGGGGCTAGGGTTACACAAGCTCGGTTACAAAGGAGGAGATATACATATCCGTATTGCCTAGCTTGCCTTCCACGCCAAGTAGAGTCCCATCCGGACATGAGACGAAGTCTTCAATCTCGTATCTTCATAGTCCAACAGTCCAGCCAAAGGATACAGTCCGGCTGTCCGGAGACCCCCTAATCCAGGACTCCCTCAGTAGCCCCTGAACCAGGCTTCAATGATGATGAGTCCGGCGTGCAGTGTTGTCTTCGGCATTGCAAGGCGGGTTCCTCCTCCGAATACACCATGGAAGAGTTTGAATATGAGGATAGTGTCCAACCCTGCAAAATAAGTTCCACATACCATCATAGAGAGAATAATATTTCCACAAATCTAATCTGCTGACACGTTTCGACAGCATGACATCACGCCACGGCCCGGTCCTTATTTGAACCGTTTTCTTTAACCAGCCCCGCACATAACGCGAGGCGGTTTCCTTGACACATCTTGTCAAAGCAGAGATCGTGTTCCCCTTATCACGGGATTCTCATCAATACAGACGTGGGTAACCCAACCGTGCCTATTGGTATGACTCCTAGATCTTAGGTAAGTCTCAAACGGCCATGAGGAGGACGCCTGATATTCACCCTCTTTATATAGGGGACAGGGCTTTTCCCCCCTCCCGTGTTCAATCGAATCCTTCCCCCGCCTCAAGTTCTAACACCCAAAACTCAGGTCAGGTGCTTCGGACCTTGAACTATGTCCGGATCCAACCTTCAAGGTCGGTGGATGCCTTCCTCCGTCACAAAGGAGGACATCAAGAAGTTGAGAGAGGCCAGATATCTGACCACCGAAATTTCGCACAGGCTGCCTGCCCGAGGGCAGGTCGTCCCTACTCCCGAACCCAACGAGAGTGTTGTGTTCATCTCCCACTTCCTCCGAGGACTAGGCCTCGCTCTGGATCCCTTTGTTAGGGGTCTTATGTTCTATTACGGGCTGGATTTTCATGATCTGGCCCTGGATTCCCTTCTTCACATCTCGCCATTTATTGTCATATGTGAGGCCTTCCTCCGCATTACCCCTCACTTCAGCCTGTGGCTCAAGACCTTCGATGTAAAGCCGAAGATGATCGAGGGGCAGCATGCACTGTGCGGAGGTGCTTTGATAAGCAAAATCACTGACGCTCCATGGCCAGAGGGTTCCTTCCCAGAGGTGTCCGGATTGTGGCAGCGGGAGTGGTTCTACATCACAGCTCCCCGAAGTGCCAAGTGGGTAGCTGCCCCTACCTTTCGCTCGGGCTCCCCACCACAACTGATGTCATGGATCAGCAGGGGGCTGAGCTGGGGTCCAGCCAAGGACGTGCCAATGCTTCAGAGCCGTATCCGAGATCTCTTCGAGGGAGATTTCAGTCTGGTTATGGTAATGCAAGTTATGCTGGTTCGTCGAGTCCAACCTTGCAAACGCCGGCCCCTCCGCATGTGGGAATTCAACCTAGAAGGACCATGTACTATTCAGCATTTCCTCGGCATGACGCATGAGGAGATGTACAAATCGTTCTTGGGACCCCAAATAGAGTGTCCGGACACCACCGAGGACGTGGGCCTGAGCTGCAACTGCCCCGCTTCCCAAGTAAGTAATCCCGTGGCCGAACACACTGTCCTTTTATTTATCATGACATCATTCTGAAGATTCGCTCTTTGACCAGGACTGGATAACAAAGGTGAAGATGATCCGGTGTTCGGCCCCCCTTCCTGAGGGCTTGGACAATCCGGTGTTGGAAAAGATGCTCGAGCTAGCACCTTATCTAGTGCCCTCAAAGGAAGATGAAGGGGGAATAAAGAGGGAGAAAGTGGGCCTCCTTCGCTATTTATTCCAACCGAGGAAATGAGCGCCTCCGCGAGGGAGGATAACCAAGGGGAATAATCTGACATTCTCTCTCCCCGGGGAAGGAAGAGGACTACCTCTGAAGATCCGGAAACTAAGGTTTCCAAACGGGAGAAAAAATCTCCGGCAGAGGGTCCTGCCTCAGAGGGTATTCTTGCCACACAATGTCCACGCGGGGATCAGCCCTCTACCGAGCTGTAAGTAATCAAAAAGTACTTAATAATGAAAACATCCTACCATACTTCGAAGACAATAACTAATGCTTATAAATTGTAGTCCGGATCGCAGCCCTTCTCAACAGAGCTCATCTTCGGGGGATCTTCTTCCGGAGATGATGGAGAGCGAAACGCCTCCCACGGACACCCCGGCTCAAGAAGCGGGCGACCTTGAAGTGCCGTCGCGAAGGGTATCTCCTGATCCACTAGGGCCAGAGGATAACCCTTTGGCTGCTCGGAGTCCCCAGTATCCGGCTCCTAAGGAGAGCGACAGCAAGGGTCCGTACAGTGTGCGGTCAGACGCGCTGAAGGATCTTCTGGGGCAAGCTACCGTCTCGGAGGCGCATCGTATGCTAATGGGTACGGTAATTGAAAGGATTTCATCCGCTGAAAGTAGTTTGCATGAAGCTTTTATGAGTCTGCTGAAAGGCTTCGAGGTATGTGAACTAGTGTATGTTTTTAACAGTACCACATACGTTAGGTATGCCCTATGCAGATAGTAGCCCCTGAGACTCTGGTTGTTGTCGAAAACGGCGGCAAACATAGGATCATAGTCCCAGGTAACAACCAAACCGCCTTTATGTGCAAGTGGCTGAAGCTCCGGTGGCTAGCCGGACTGATGGGTTTGCCGAGCTAAAGCGGCAACTGGATGCGGCAGATGCCGATAGCATGCTTGTCAACAAGCGGCTTGACAAGGCACAGGGTGAGTGATTTTTCTGGTGGTTGTCACATAATAAGAGTAGCATGATGCCAGTATCTTTAATGTGTTGTGACTGCAGATGGAGCTGCCACCGTGGAGACCCTTCGGGTGGAGCTTGCCCGGGCCAAGGAGCAAGCAAGGAGTAGCAATGCGGCCGCTTTAAAGGCGGCCGAAGAATTAAGGGCCGAACAGGCCGTGCATTGCAAGAGCAAGGAAAAAAATAGCCAAGATGGTTGTAGAGTTAAGAGATGCCGCTGACCGTTACCAGCTTCTTGAAGAAGAGAACCGTGCGAAGGCGACGGACCTGGAGAAGGCCCGGGTGGCTGCCAAGGAAGCCCGCTCCAAAATTAGAGCGACGAAGGAGGAGCTGAACCAAGCTGCAGATATCGTGTCTGGGAAGCCCTTCTTATTGCGGACTAAGTTCAGAGGCTCCTCTGGACCGGCTATGGAGCTCTACGGATGCCTACATGGATTTGGCTGCAAGTGCTGCTGATGCAGCCGAGTACTTCAAGGATCAGAAAGGTCCCGAAGTGGAAAAGCCGTTCTGATCACAGTTCCATGCTCCAATCCGTCCGTTGCTGTTAAATGAGCGATTGGCCGAGTGGGCCGAGCTCCATAGGTTGTCCGGACTTGCCATGAGGTCCGTTGTGGGTCACCTGTGGCCGAGAGGGCCAAGGCCGAATAGCTACTTTAGCTTAGTGCAACAATTCCTTGGTGTTGTGCCACGCATCGATGATGTAAAGAGATCGGCGTGCATAGAGGGTGCGCAGATGGCCTTTGCCCATGTCAAGACATACTGGGTGGAGATGGAGGCCACCACTATTGCGACGCAGGGTTCGGCCGTAGGCCGAGTGGCTGCCGAGCACTACTTTGAAGAAGTTCTTGAAGGCGCTCGTTCGATAGAGGCTCAGTGCTCGAAGAATGTTATGTTCAAGTGACATGTATTCCCATTGTAAAAACAATGTTTTATTGAATTGTCAAGGCCGTATTTATACTTTTGCCCGAAAGTACTATGGTGCCTCCTGTGCGACCGTTTATGTATATATGTGTATAACCTGAAAGTTTGTAGTCATCGGCTTCCGCCCCCACGCATATAATGTGGGGGTGTTCGCAAAAGATGCATATCCACAATTGATCCAACGTCTTGGTCTGTTAAGGTGGTGATAGCGTAGCGAACTAGGCAATTGGACTATATTGCTTTAACACTTTCACTTAGCCATAGGAGTTTGACAATGTGGCTACTATGTAGCCCTGGTACCTCTGCGCTTGTCCGAATACGGGGTGTGTACGTACATGACCGAGAAACGACCCTTCGTTAATGCGGAGGAATCCTGAAGATTCTGATGAGTCATCGAGTGCTTGACCAGTCTCTCGCTATATCATGATAGTCAGTTTTCGGCTTTCTCTACTGAGGTGCTCATCCGGATGAACCAGGGCACAATCGCAGTAGTTCTCCCAGTGCTACCTTAGCCGACATAATGGAACGTAAGGTACCAAAACGTGAGAGCCGGGCAAACCCAACATTTGACCAAAGACATGATTCGGAGCTGATGCATATAAGTCCAAACTCGCGACGCCGAACACTCCCTAAGGTGTTCGGTCTTTATAACATATACCGGGCTAAACAATGCCCTTAATAAGAAACCCCATGTGTCCAGGTACGTGCAAAATCCTGGCGTGGCCACATGCCAATAACGCCAACATCCTACTTGGTTGTGTGGAGTATCCGGAGGATGTGAGTGACAAGAGACAGTAAAAAAGGTTTACGCAGGGTCTTAATCTAAAAAGAAACCTTTGGGTGGGTCCCTGCTGCACGTCTGCGCATGTGTCTCCGTTGTGCCGTGTCCTGGACGGGTGCGGCACGATTTGTCATCTGCAAAAGGAAAGAACTTAGGTGAAAGTTGCCGTGCCAAAAAAAGAGAAGAGTTGGTTATTATCAATGAACTATCGAAATTCAAGAGAAACCAAGTTGAGCCGGGCTGGCCCTGATTACACGCGGGAAGCCCCTGGTGTCATTTTATGAGGGTTCGAAAACCAATCTCATGTATATATGATGGAACGCCGGATTCATCTAACCGTGTCCGTGGTCTTGACGACCTGCCATTTTTCTGGTTGATGAGGCCATCTTAGTTTGCGGTTGCTAGAGCTGCCGCATCCTCTTCCGTACGTAAAAAACGTTCGGTATTTCCGCTAACTGTGATGATGCCTCGTGGACCGGGCATCTTGAGCTTGATAAAAGCATAATGCGGTACTGCGTTAAAACGAGTGAAAGCCGCCCTTCCGAGTAGAGCTTGATAATCACTTCGGAATGGAGCGATGTGAAAAGTTAACATTTCGCTTCGGAAGTTATCGGGAGAACTGAATACTACCTCTAGTGGTAGAGAGCCCGTATAGCGGGCCTCTTGGCCTGGTATTACTCCCTTAAGGTAGTATTATTGTGGCCTATTTGTGTCGGGTCTACCCCCATTTTGCGGACTGTGTCCTGATATATCATATTTAGGTCACTGCCGCCGTCCATGAGGACCTGTGTGAAATGGTACCCATTCACTATTGGGTCTAGCACCAAGGCCGTCAATCCTTCGCGCCGGATATTTGTAATGTGATCCCGACGATCAAAAGTGATCGGGCATGCCAACCAGTGGTTGAACCTAGGGGTGACGGGCTCTATGGCGCGTATGCATCGGAGTGCATGATTGCTTCTCCTCTTTGTCACATGGATTATGTTTACTGTTTTAACCTCTGGTGGGAAATTTTTCTGTCCTCGGGCGTTTTGCTGGCGAGGTTCATCCTCGTCTTCACTTGGTGTCTCTTCCCCTTTGTATTCGGCGTTTAGCTTACAGGCTTGCTTGAAGACCCAACATTCTCTGTGGGTATGATTTACAGGTTTGTCTTGGGTGCCGTGAATCTGACAGAGTTTGTCAAGAATTTTGTTTAGGCCAGATTGTCCTTCTCTGCTGCCTTTAAAAGGCTTTTTCCGCATACCTAGTCGGGAGCCCCTGAATCCGGCGTTTACCGCCGTGTTATCTGGGCTACCTTCTTTATTTCGATGCTTGTTTTTGTTGCATCGTGGTTTACCATTGCCATCCCTGACTTCGGATGTGCTTGGGTCGCTGGTGCTGCTACGGGCCAACCAGCTGTCCTTGCCCGCACAAAAGCGGGTCATGAGGCTTGTTGGGGCTGCCATTGTTCTCGGTTTTTCTTGACCGAGGTGTCTGGCGAGCCATTCGTCTCAGACACTGTGTTTAAAAGCTGCTAAAGCTTCGGCGTCCGGATAGTCGATGATTTGGTTCTTCTTGGTGAGGAACCTGTTCCAAAGCTTTCGGGCGGACTCTCCGGACTGTTGGATTATATGACTTAAATCGTCTGCATCTGAAGGTCGGACATAAGTCCCTTGAAAATTGGCCCGGAAAGCGTCCTCGAGCTCCTCCCAACATCCAATGGAGTTTTCGGGGAGGCTTTTCAGCCAGTGCCTAGCTGGCCCTTTAAGCTTGAGGGACAAGTATTTAATGGCATGGAGATCGTCTCCACGAGCCATATGAATATGGAGGATGAAGTCCTCTATCTAGACTCCAGGGTCTGTGGTTCCGTCGTACGCCTCTATGTTCACTGGTTTGAATCCCTCTGGGAATTCGTGATCCAGCACCTCATCAGTGAAACATAAGGGGTGTGCGGCACCCCTGTATTGGGATGCGCCATGGTGTTCGGACGGTTGTTGTATTCAGCGCTGGTTGTGTACCGTAGCGCGCTTCCTAGATCCATATATAGATCTGGTCACGCCGGATTTTTGATGCAAGTTCTCATGTGAATCGTGTGTTGACTTATGCGTGACTTTGTTAGCCGCTCTATCGCGTTCACAGGGTGGTGGATCCTGCCAGTTGGCCGTATCACTTTTCGGCTGTATGGGCTCTAAGGCCTCATCATCGAATTCCGGTAATAGCTTGCGCTTTGGATAGCTATTTTGATGGTAACTTCCACCATACTTTGTTACTTTGTTCCACTTGCTGTTGACGTATCTTGTGCAACCTTGAGCCTTTATTTCTGTTTCTTCAGGCTCCTCGCTATGGCAATAAGCCTTCTGCGGAGGTTTTCTTGCTCCAAGTGTGTTTCCGGGCTGATGTGTGCATCTTCGTCAGGACTATTTTCTTCCCTAGACGGGGATTGATGAGGCTTATCTTTGGCGTCATCATGTTCGGACGTCGGATCCGTGCTATGTGTGTAGTTTGCATCTTGATCGTGTTCTGCCACCAGGGTGGTGCAGTTGTCGTTTCTTCCAGAGTCACGTGCACTATTATTATCGTTGTTTTTGCTATGGCGGGACTTAGAGCGGCGCCGTTGATGTCGAGGCTTGGGTTTCTTCTTGGAGGGGTCATCCTCCATTGTCTCGTCGCCGTTGGGTTCTTTTGGGGTGTCCACCATGTATATATCGTATGATGAGGTGGCGGTCCAATGCCCCGAGGGCGGTGGATCCTGTTCGTCTTCGGCTTCGTCGTCCATACCGTCGAAGTCTTCGGAGCTGAAGTCGATCATGTCGGTTAAGTCGTCGACAGTGGCTACTATGTGGGTGGTGGGTGGGCAACGAATTTCTTCGTCGTCCGCATCCCATTCTAGCCGGACATAGTTCGGCCAAGGTTCTCCTGACAGGGAGAGAGACCTTAATGAATAAAGCACATCTCCGAAAGGTGAGTGCTGAAAGATATCCGTAGAGGTGAACTCCATGATCGGCACCCAGCTGGACTCGACGGGCACGGATATGAGCGGCTCGGAGTCCATGGCCGGAGATGAATCCAGTGGTTCGGCGAAAAGGCTCTCGTAAGGGGTGAAGTCAGTATCCGGCTCTATCGCCACTGAGAGTGCGGCCTCCATGGCGGGGTCCATCCCTCCGCTCTCAGATGGCGCGACTTGCTCTGGATTGATGGATGGAGTAGTTACGGCGCGTCCGACATGGGCCCGAATCCGTCGAAGATCAAGTCTTCGCGGATGTCGGCCGTGTAGTTCAAGTTTCCAAATCTGACCTGATGGCCAGGGGCGTAGCTCTCAATCTGCACCAGATGGCCAAGCGAATAGGCCTGCAGTGCAAAGCCGTCGAATATGAAGATCTGTCCGGGGAGGAAAGCATCACCCTGGACTGCATCACTAGCGATGATCGAAGGAGCCATCAAGCCTTATGGTGACGACACAGTGGAACTCTCAATGAAAGCACCAATGTCAGTGTCAAAACCGGCAGATCTCGGGTAGGGGGTCCCGAACTGTGCGTCTAAGGCGGATGGTAACATGAGGCAAGGGACACAATGTTTACCCAGGTTCGGGCCCTCTTGATGGAGGTAAAACCCTACGTCCTGCTTGATTGTTCTTGATGATATGAGTATTACAAGAGTTGATATACCACGAGATCAGAGAGGCTAAACCCTAGAAGCTAGCCTATGGTATGATTGTATGTTGTCCTATGGACCTAAACCCTCCAGTTTATATAGACACCGGAGGGGGCTAGGGTTACACAAGGTCGGTTACAAAGGAGGAGATATACATATCCGTATTGCCTAGCTTGCCTTCCACGCCAAGTAGAGTCCCATCCAGACACGGGACGAAGTCTTCAATCTCGTATCTTCATAGTCCAACAATCCAGCCAAAGGATATAGTCCGGCTGTCCGGAGACCCCCTAATCCAGGACTCCCTCAATTGGCAAGTTTAATTGTGACATCAATGTCTTCTATCTCAGCAGGTGCAATATCATGCATAATTTCTTTGTATAAGTCATGAGGCATAGCACTAGCACTGGCACCCATATCACATAAGCCATGATAACAATGATCTCCTATTTTAACAGAAATAATCGACATGGCTACCAAAGATCTAGGTTTATCTTTAGCACAAGGTTTAGCAATTCTAGCTGTCTCATCATGGAAATGAATAACATGCCCATCAATATTATCAGACAAGAGATCTTTAACAATAGCAATATTAGGTTCAACTTTAATTTGCTCAGCAGGTGTATAAGTTCTAATATTGCTTTTATGAACCACAGTTGAAGCTTTAGCATGATCCTTTATCCTAACAGGAAAAGGTGGTTTCTCAACATAAGCAATTGGAATAATAGGATCATTATAAGTGACAGTATTTTCTTCAACTTTAATAGGTGCAACTACTTTTACTTCTATGGGAGGATGATATTTAAACCACTTCTCCCTAGGGAGATCAACATGAGTAGCAAAAGATTCACAGAAAGAAGCTACTATCTCAGAGTCAAGTCCATATTTAGTGCTAAATTTACGGAAAACATTGGTATCCATAAAAGATTTAACACAATCAAACTTAGGTGTCATACTTGACTCCTTACCTCCGTCGAGGTCCCAATCTTCAGAGTTGCGTTTAATTCTTTCCAATAAATCCCATTTGAATTCAATAGTCTTCGTCATAAAAGAGCCAACACAAGAAGTATCGAGCATGGTGCGATTGTTATCAGAAAGCCGAGCATATAAATTTTGAATAATCATTTCTCTTGAGAGCTCATGATTGGGGCATGAATATAACATTGATTTAAGCCTCCCCCCAAGCTTGAGCGATGCTTTCTACTTCGCGAGGCCAAAAATTATATATATAATTGCGATCACGATGAACAAGATGCATAGGATAAAACTTCTAATGAAATTCCAATTTCAATCGTTTGTAGTTCCATGACCCCGTATCATCACATAGCCTATACCATGTCAATGCATCTTCCTTCAAAGATAAAGGGAAGACCTTCTTCTTAATAACATCTCCGGGTACACCTGCAAGCTTAAATAATCCACAAACTTCATCCACATATATTAGGTGCTCATCAGGATGAATTGTTCCGTCTCCTGCAAAAGGATTAGCTAGCAGTTTTTCTATCATACCCGAAGGAATTTCAAAGCAGACATTTTCATTTTCAGTAGGTTCAGTAGGTTGAGGAGCAACTCTTTGCTCTACTGGTCGGGGTGAAGATACCCCGAACAAGCCCCTCAAAGGATTACTTTCCATCGTAACAAGTGACAGTAAATTTCAGCACACTATATAAATTTTTCCTTACCAAATTCCACCTACCATAGGCGCTTCACTCCCCGACAACGGCGCCAGAAAAGAGTCTTGATGACCCAAACGTATAGGGGATCTATCGTAGTCCTTTCGATAAGTAAGAGTGTCGAACCCAATGAGGAGCAGAAGGAAATGATAAGCGGTTTTCAGCAAGGTATTCTATGCAAGCACTGAAATAATAGGTAACAGATAGTTTTGTGATAGGATAATTTGTAACAAGTAACAAGTAACAAAAGTAAATAAAGTGCAGCAAGGTGGCCCAATCCTTTTTGTAGCAAAGGACAAGCCTGGACAAACTCTTATATGATGTAAAGCGCTCCCGAGGACACATGAGAATATCGTCAAGCTAGTTTTCATCACGTTCATATGATTCGCGTTCGGTACTTTGATAATTTGGTATGTGGGTGGACTGGTGCTTGGGTGCTGCCCTTACTTGGACAAGCATCCCACTTATGGTTAACCTCTATTGCAAGTATCCGCAACTACAACAAAAGTATTAAGGTAAACCTAACCATAGCATGAAACATATGGATCCAAATCAGCCCCTTACGAAGCAACACATAAACTAGGGTTTAGGCTTCTGTCACTCTAGCAACTCATCATCTACTTATTACTTCCTGATGCCTTCCTCTAGGCCCAAATAATGGTGAAGTGTCATGTAGTCGACGTTCACATAACACCACTAGAGGAGAGACAACATACATCTCATCAAAATATCGAACGAATACCAAATTCACATGACTACTAATAGCAAGACTTCTCCCATGTCCTCAGGAACAAACATAACTACTCACAAAGCATATTCATGTTCATAATTAGAGGGGTATTAATATGCATATAGGATCTGAACATATGATCTTCCACCAAGTAAACCAACTAGCATCAACTACAAGGAGTAATTAACACTACTAGCAACCCACAGGTACCAATCCCGGACTTGGAGACAAGAATTGGATACAAGAGATGAACTAGGGTTTTGAGAGGAGATGGTGTTGGTGAAGATGTTGATGGAGATTGCCTTCTCCCGATGAGAGGAGCGTTGGTGATGACGATGGCGATGATTTCCCCCTCCCGGAGGGAAGTTTCCCCGGCAGAACAGCTCCGCCAGAGCCCTAGATTGGTTCCGCCAAGGTTCCGCCTCGTGGCGGCGGAGTCTCGTCCGGAAAGATGGCTTATGATTTTTTCCTCATTGAAAGACTCCATATAGCAAAAGATGGCCATCGGAGGGCCACCAGGGGGCCCACGAGGTAAGGGGCGCGCCCCCACCCTCGTGGGCAGGGTGTGGCCCCCTGATGAACTTCTTGCGCTCAGTATTTTTTTATATATTCTGAAAACGTCTTCCGTGAAGTTTCAGGACTTTTGGAGCTGTGTAGAATAGGTCTCTAATATTTGCTCCTTTTCCAGCCCAGAATCCCAGCTGCCGGTATTCTCCCTCTTTATGTGAACCTTGTAAAATAAGAGAGAATAGGCATAAGTATTGTGACATAATGTGTAATAACAACCCATAATGCAATAAATATCGATATAAAAGCATGATGCAAAATGGACGTATCAGTGATCATCCAATGTGGATGTACTCATGTATTGATGACAGCACTCGGATCCACCCAGAGGAAGTTGACGAGGAGACGGCGGCGCAATGGCTGCAGGGCATTACTGGAAACAAGGACAACCCCAGGGGGTCTAGGAGGATTCCTCCACTCGACAATACCAACGAACCCGACAAGGTCTGACTCTTTTCTTCCGAGTGTCTATTGTTCTGATATGTATTTGTTCTCGAAACTAATTGATATCCACTCGACTTGGTGCCTTGTAGATCTGCACTGAGATGTATTCGACGCCCAACGGAGAGCGGGAGCGGGAGGGAGAGGCGAGCGGGGTGATAGTGGTGACTGGCATTTTGACGGAGGCGAAGACGAGGAGAGTGAAGACTCGAGCATTGGTGAGGAGGTCGACTCTCCACCTTGCATGGAAAGACGTTCCAAGCAGAGGCAGGACCCGACAAGTGTTCGTGGCAAAGCGACTCCACCGACCGGACATACCTCAAAGCGCACTCGAACATCTTCTCCTGTGTCGACTGAGAAAGCTCCGAAGGAGCCCAAAGTCGCACCGTCAAAGCCCGGAAGGCCTTACCCAATATTAAAGTGGCCGTCCCCATCGCTTCTGGGTAATTATTGTGTTCGATCTCTTAGTTTTTGCATAACTCGATCTTCGGTCGACTCACTTTCCTGTTTTGACCGAGTGGATTCTGAAATTTGCAGTGCTGCTACCTATGGGACTTCTATTTAGCAATATGACGATGATGAGGAGATGGAAGACGCGGTCACCTCCAACGCGGGTATAACTCTTGTCATTTTGTCTCTACTTTACCAGCCATTTTGATGGTCGACTGAACTCTTGAAATTGATTGCTTTGCAGCTCCTCCCAATGTTATTGATCTTCCACATGACGACGAAGATGTGTGATACGTCTCCATCGTATCTATAATTTTTGATTGTTCCAGGCTATTATATTATCAACTTTGGATGTTTTATATGCATTTATATGCTATTTTATATGATTTTTGGGACTAACCTATTAACCCAGAGCCTAGTGCCAGTTTCTGTTTTTTCGTTGTTTTTGAGTATCGCAGAAAAGGAAAACTAAACGGAGTCCAATTGACCTAAACCTTCATGGAACTTATTTTTGGACTAGAAGAAGGCCAAGAAGTAAAAGAATTGGGCCACACGAGTCTCGGGCTGCCCACGAGGGTGGGGGCGTGCCCACCCCCTGGGCGCGCCCCCCTGCCTCGTGGACAGCCCGAAGACCCCCCCTGCCTTGTTCCTGACTCCAACACCTCTTATATAACCCAAAACTTCCAGAAAGAAACCTAGACCGGGAGTTCCGCCGCCAAAAGCCTCCGCAGCCACCGAAAACCAATCTAGACCCGTTCCGGCACCCTGCCGGAGCGGGGAATCCCTCTCTGGTGGCTATCTTCATTATCCTGGCGCTCTCCATGACGAGGAGGGAGTAGTTCACCCTCGGGGCTGAGGGTATGTACCCGTAGCTATGAGTTTGATCTCTCTCTCTCTCTCGTGTTCTTGAGTTGGCACGATCTTGATGTATCACCAGCTTTGCTATTATATTTGGATCTTATGATGTTTCTCTCCCTCTACTCTCTTGTGATGAATTGAGTTTTCCCTTTGAAGTTGTCTTATCAGATTGAGTCTTTAAGGATTTGAGAACACTTGATGTATGTCTTGCACGTGCTTATCTGTGGTGACAATGGGATATCATGTGATCCACTTGATGTATGTTTTGGTGATCAACTTGCGAGTTCCGTGACCTCGTGAACTTATGCATAGGGGTTGGCACACGTTTTCGTCTTGACTCTCCTGTAGAAACTTTGGGGCACTCTTTGAAGTTCTTTGTGTTGGTTGAATAGATGAATCTGAGATTGTGTGATGCATATCGTATAATCATACCCACGGATACTTGAGGTGATATTGGAGTATCTAGGTGACATTAGGGTTTTGGTTCATTAGTATCTTAAGGTGTTATTCTAGTACGAACTCTATGATAGATCGATAAGAAAGGATAACTTTGAGGTGGTTTCATACCCTACCATAATCTCTTCGTTTGTCCTCCGCTATTAGTGACTTTGGAGTGACTATTTGTTGCATGTTGAGGGATAGTTATATGATCCAATTATGTCATTATTGTTGAGAGAACTTGCACTGGTGAAAGTATGAACCCTAGGCCTTGTTTCAACACATTGCAATAATGTTTGTGCTCACTTTTATCATTAGTTACCTTGCTGTTTTTATATTTTCAGATTACAAAAACCTTTATCTACCATCCATATTGCACTTGTATCACCATCCCTCGCCGAACTAGTGCACCTATACAATTTACCATTGTATTGGATGTGTTGGGGACACAAGAGACTCTTTGTTATTTGGTTGCAGGGTTGCTTGAGAGAGACCATCTTCATCCTACACCTCCCACGGATTGATAAACCTTAGGTCATCCACTTGAGGGAAATTTGCTACTGTCCTACAAACCTCTACACTTGGAGACCCAACAACGTCTACAAGAAGAAGGTTGTGTAGTAGACATCAATGTGCCACGGAGACCCATTGGAAGGAGAGGCAGGACTTCGAGCAGGAAGGCACCAGCTAGCAAGACGTCCCAGTCGACGCCGGCGACGGAACTAGTGATTTAGCAGTCCGGAGACCTCAACCAGACTTCTGTTACTTTTGTCGTTCCAGTGTCGAGTGAATGTCCTTCATCGTCGACTGCTCAAGTCCCTGTTTCGTCTATACAACACCACACCTTGGATCCTCAAGTTGTCGCGACTGTTCCACCATCTCCTCTATTCGTCACCCATCACGTTCCGAAGGATCAGGCTGATGTCTACTACGCAACCTTCTTCTTGTAGACGTTGTTGGACCTCTAAGTGCAGAGGTCAGTAGGACAGTAGCACATTTCCCTCAAGTGGATGACCTAAGGTTTATCAATCCATAGGAGGCGTAGGATGAAGATGGTCTCTCTCAAGCAACCCTGCAACCAAATAACAAAGAGTCTCTTGTGTCCCCAACACACCCAATAGAATGGTAAATTGTATAGGTGCACTAGTTCGGCAAAGAGATGGTGATACAAGTGGTATATGGATGGTAGATAAAGGTTTTTGTAATCTGAAAATATAAAAACAACAAGGTAACTAATGATAAAAGTGAGCACAAACGGTATTGCAATGCTAGGAAACAACTCCTAGGGTTCATACTTTCACTAGTGCAAGTCCTCTCAACGATAATAACATAATTGGATCACATAACTATCCCTCAACATGCAACAAAGAGTCACCACAAAGTCACTAATAGAGGAGAACAAACGAAGAGATTATGGTAGCGTACGAAACCACTTCAAAGTTATTCTTTCCAATCAGTCCGTTGGGCTATTCCTATAAGTGTCACAAACAGCCCTAGAGTTCGTACTAGAATAACACCTTAAGACACAAATCAACCAATACCCTAATGTCACCTAGATACTCCAATGTCACCTCAAGTATCCATGGGTATGATTATACGATATGCATCACACAATCTCAGATTCATCTATTCAACCAACACAATAGGACCTCAAAGAGTGCCCCAAATTTTCTACCGGAGAGTCAAGACGAAAACGTGTGCCAACACCTATGCATAGGTTCATGGGCGGAACCCGCAAGTTGATCACCAAAACATACATCAAGTGGATCAATAGAATACCCCATTGTCACCATGGGTATCCCACGCAACACATACATCAAGTGTTCTCAAATCCTTAAAGACTCAATCCGATAAGATAACTTCAAAGGGAAAACTCAATCCATTACAAGAGAGTAGAGGGGGAGAAACATCATAAGATCCAATTATAATAGCAAAGCTTTCGATACATCAAGATCGTATCACCTCAAGAACACGAGAGAGAGAGAGAGAGAGAGAGATCAAACACATAGCTACTGGTACATATCCTTAGCCTCGAGGGAGAACTACTCCCTCCTTATCATGGAGAGCACCAGGATGATGAAGATGGCCACCGGAGAGGGGTTCCCCCTCCGGCAGGGTGCCGGAACAGGTCTAGATTTGTTTTCGGTGGCTATGGAGGCTTCTGGCGGCGGAACTCCCGATCTATTCTGTTCCTCGAAGTTTTTAGGGTATATGGGTATATATAGGAGGAAGAAGTACGCGGTGGATCTCCGGGCTGTCCACGAGGCAGGGGGCGCGCCCAGGGGGTGGGCGTGCCCCCCACCCTCGTGGGCTGCCCAGGACTCTCCTGGTCCATCTCCGATACTCCGTGGGCTTCTTCTGGTCCAAAAATAAGTTTCATGAAGTTTCAGGTCAATTGGACTCCGTTTGGTTTTCCTTTTCTGTGATACTCTAAAACAAGGAAAAAACAAAACTGGCATTGGGCTCTGGGTTAATAGGTTAGTCCCAAAAATAATATAAAAGTGTATAATAAAGCCCGTAAACATCCAAAACAGATAATATAATAGCATGGAACAATCAAAAATTATAGATACGTTGGAGACGTATCAGCATCCCCAAGCTTAATTCCTGCTCGTCCTCAAGTAGGTAAATGATAAAAACAGAATTTTTTATGTGGAATGCTACCTAACGTATTTCTCTATGTAATTCTTTATTGTGGCAAGAATATTCAGATCCATAAGATTCAAGACAAAAGTTTAATATTGACATAAAAATAATAATACTTCAAGCATACCAACAAAGTAATCATGTCTTCTCAAAATAATATGGCCAAAGAAAGCTATCCCTACAAAATCATATAGTCTGGCTATGCTCCATTTTCACCACACAAAATATTTAAAATCATGCACAACCCCGATGACAAGCCAAGCAATTGTTTCATACTTTTGATGTTCTCAAACTTCTTCAATCTTCACGCAATACATGAGCGTGAGCCATGGACATAGCACTATAGGTGGAATAGAATGGTGGTTGTGGAGAAGACAAAAAGGAGAAGATAGTCTCACATCGACTAGGCGTATCAACGGGCTATGGAGATGCCCATCAATAGATATCAATGTGAGTGAGTAGGGATTGCCATGCAACGGATGCACTAGAGCTATAAATGTATGAAAGCTCAACAAAAGAAACTAAGTGGGTGTGCATCCAACTTGCTTGCTCACGAAGACCTAGGGCACTTGAGGAGGCCCATTGTTGGAATAGACAAGCCAAGTTCTATAATGAAAATTTCCCACTAGTATATGAAAGTGACAAAACAAGAGACTCTCTATCATGAAGATCATGGTGCTACTTTGAAGCACAAGTGTGGAAAAAAGGATAGTAGCATTGTCCCTTTTATTTTTATTTTTATTTGGCCTTTCCTTTTTTTGGACTTTCTCTTTTTTTGGGGACAATGCTCTATTATTGATGATCATCACACTTCTATTTATTTACAACTCAATGATTACAACTCGATACTTAGAACAAGATATGACTCTATATGAATGCCTCCGGCGGTGTACCGGGATGTGCAATGACTCATGAGTGACATGTATGAAAGAATTTTGAACGGTGGCTTTGCCACAACTAAAATGTCAACTACATGATCATGCAAAGCAATATGACAATGATGGAGCATGTCATAATAATGGAACGGAGGAAAGTTGCATGGCAATATATCTCGGAATGGCTATGGAAATGCCATAATAGGTAGGTATGGTGGCTGTTTTGAGGAAGGTACATGGTGGGTTTATGATACCGGCGAAAGGTGCGCGGTATTAGAGAGGCTAGCAATGGTGGAAGGGTGAGAGTGCGTATAATCCATGGACTGAACATTAGTCATAAAGAACTCACATACTTATTGCAAAAATCTATTAGTTATCGAAACAAAGTACTACGCGCATGCTCCTAGGGGGATAGATTGGTAGGAAAAGACCATCGCTCGTCCCCGACCGCCACTCATAAGGAGGACAATCAATAAATAAATCATGCTCCGACTTCGTCACATAACGGTTCACCATACGTGCATGCTACGAGAATCACAAAGTTCAACACAAATATTTATCAAATTCACAACTACTCAACTAGCATGACTCTAATATCACCATCTCCATATCTCAAAACAATTATCAAGTATCAAACTTCTCTTAGTATTCAATGCACTATATATGAAAGTTTTTATTATATCCCTCTTGGATGCCCATCATATTAGGACTAGTTTCGTAACCAAAGCAAACTACCATGCTGTTCTAAAGACTCTCAAAATAATATAAGTGAAGCACGAGAGTTCATCTATTTCTTCAAAATAAAACCACCACCGTGCTCTAAAAAGATATAAGTGAAGCACTAGAGCAAATGACAAACTACCCCGAAAGATATAAGTGAAGATCAATGAGTAGTCGAATAATTATGCAACTTTATGAAAACTCTCTAACATTTAAGAATTTCAGATATTGGTATTTTATTCAAACATCAAGCAAAAAAATAAAATAAAATGACGCTCCAAGCAAAACACATATCATGTGGCGAATAAAAATATAGCTCCAAGTAAAGTTACCGATGAACGAAGACGAAAGAGGGGATGCCTTCCGAGGCATCCCCAAGCTTAGGCTTTTGGTTGTCCTTGAATATTACCTTGGGGTGCCTTGGGAATCCCCAAGCTTAGGCTCTTGCCACTCCTTGTTCCATAATCCATCAAATCTTTTTCCCAAAACTTGAAAACTTCACAACACAAAACTTAAAGTAGAAAATCTCTTGAGCTCCGTTAGCGAAAGAAAACAAAACACCACTTCATGGTACTGTAATGAACTAATTCTTTATTTATATTGGTGTTAAACCTACTTTATTCCAACTTCTCTATGGTTTATAAACTATTTTACAAGCCATAGATTCATCAAAATAAGCAAACAACACACGAAAAACAGAATCTGTCAAAAACAGAACATTCTGTAGTAATCTGTAGCTAACGCAAGTTCTTGAACCCCAAAAATTCTAAAATAAATTTATGGACGTGAGGAATTTATCTATTAATCATCTGCAAAAATAATTAACTAAATATAACTCTCTAATAAAAAACGGCAGCAATTCTCGTGAGCGCTAAAGTTTCTGTTTTTTACAGTAAGATCAACAAGACTTTCCCCAAGTCTTCCCAACGGTTCTACTTGGCACAAACACTAATTAAAACATAAAGACTCAATAATAACAGAGGCTAGATGAATTATTTATTAATAAACAGGAGCAAAAGGCAAGGAACAAAAATAAAGTTGGGTTGCCTCCCAACAAGCGCTATCGTTTAACGCCCCTAGCTAGGCACGATGATTTCAATGATGCTCACATAAAGGATAAGAATTGAAACATAAAGAGGGCATCATGAAGAATATGACTAGCACATTTAAGTCTAACCCTCTTCCTATGCATAGGGATTTTGTGAGCAAACAACTTGTGGGAACAAGAATCAACTTGCATAGGAAGGTAAAACAAGCATAACTTCAAAACTTTAAGCACATAGAGAGGAAACTTGATATTATTGCAATTCCTACAAGCATATATTCCTCCCTCATAATAATTTTCAGTAGCATCATGAATGTATTCAACAATATAACCAGCACCTAAAGCATTCTTTTCATGATCTACAAGCATAGAAATTTTATTACTCTCCACACAAGCAAAATTCTTCTCATGAATAATAGTGGGAGCAAACTCAACAAAATAATTATCATGTGAGGCATAATCCAATTGAAAACTAAAATCATGATGACAAGTTTCATGTATATCATTATTCTTTATATCATACAAGTCATCATAATAATCATCATAGATAGCAACTTTGTTCTCATAATCAATTGGAACCTCTTCCGGAATAGTGGATTCATCACAAAATAAAGTCATGACCTCTCCAAATCCACTTTCATCAATATAATCATCATAAATAGGAGGCATGCTTTCATCATAATAAATTTTCTCATCAAAACTTGGGGCACAAAAAATATCATCTTCATCAAACATAGCTTCCCCAAGCTTGTGGCTTTGCATATCATTAGTATCATGGATATTCAAGGAATTCATACTAACAACATTGCAATCATGCTCATCATTCAAATATTTAGTGCCAAACATTTTAATGCATTCTTATTCTAACACTTTGGCACAATTTTCCTTTCCATCATACTCACGAAAGATATTAAAAAGATGAAGCGTATGAGGCAAACTTAATTCCATTTTTTTGTAGTTTTCTTTTATAAACTAAACTAGTGCTAAAACAAGAAACAAAAAGATTCGATTGCAAGATCTAAAGATATACCTTCAAACGCTAACCTCCCCGGCAACGGCGCAAGAAAAGAGCTTGATGTCTACTACACAACCTTCTTCTTGTAGACGTTGTTGGGACTCCAAGTGCAGAGGTTTGTAGGACAGTAGCAAATTTCCCTCAAGTGGATGACCTAAGGTTTATCAATCCGTAGGAGGCGTAGGATGAAGATGGTCTCTCTCAAGCAACCCTGCAACCAAATAACAAAGAGTCTCTTGTGTCCCCAGCACACCCAATACAATGGTAAAATTGTATAGGTGCACTAGTTCGGCGAAGAGATGGTGATACAAGTGGTATATGGATGGTAGATAAAGGTTTTTGTAACCTGAAAATATAAAAACAGCAAGGTAACTAATGATAAAACTGAGCACAAACGGTATTGCAATGCTAGGAAACAAGGCCTAGGGTTCATACTTTCACTAGTGCATGTCCTCTCAACAATAATAACATAATTGGATCACATAACTATCCCTCAACATGCAACAAAGAGTCACTCCAAAGTCACTAATAGCGGAGAACAAACGAAGAGATTATGGTAGGGTATGAAACCACCTCAAAGTTATTCTTTCCAATCAGTCCGTTGGGCTATTCCTATAAGGGTCACAAACAGCCCTAGAGTTCATACTAGAATAACACCTTAAGACACAAATCAACCAACACCCTAATGTCACCTAGATACACCAATGTCACCGCAAGTGTCCGTGGGTATGATTATACGATATGCATCACACAATCTCAGATTCATCTATTCAACCAACACAATAGGACCTCAAAGAGTGCCCCAAAGTTTCTACTGGAGAGTCATGACGAAAATGTGTGCCAACCCCTATACATAGGTTCATGGGCGGAACCAGCAAGTTGATCACCAAAACATACATCAAGTGGATCAATAGAATACCCCATTGTCACCACAGGTATCCCACGCAACACATACATCAAGTGTTCTCAAATCCTTAAAGACTCAATCCGATAAGATAACTTCAAAGGGAAAACTCAATCCATTACAAGAGAGTAGAGGGGGCGAAACATCATAAGATTCAATTATAATAGCAAAGCTCGCGATACATCAAGATCGTATCACCTCAAGAACATGAGAGAGAGAGAGAAAGATCAACCACATAGCTACTGGTACATACCCTCAGCCCCGAGGGAGAACTACTCCCTCCTTGTCATGGAGAGCACCGGGATGATGAAGATGGCCACCGGAGAGGGGTTCCGCCCTCTGGCAGGGCGCCGGAACGGGTCTAGATTGGTTTTCGGTGGCTACGGAGGCTTCTGGCAGCGAAACTCCCGATCTATTCTGTTCTTCGAAGTTTTTCGGGTATATGGGTATATATATAGGAGGAAGAAGTACTTCGGTGAATCTTTGGGCTGTCCACGAGGCAGGGGGCGCGCCCAGGGGGAGTGGGCGTGCCCCCCACCCTTGTGGGCAGCCCAGGACTCTCCTGGTCCATCTCCGATACTCCGTGGGCTTCTTCTGGTCCAAAAATAAGTTCCGTGAAGTTTCAGGTCAATTCGACTCCGTTTGATTTTCCTTTTCTGCGATACTCTAAAACAAGGAAAAAACAGAAACTGGCACTGGCTCTGGGTTAATAGGTTACTCCCAAAAATAATATAAAAGTGTATAATAAAGCCTGTAAACATCCAAAACAGATAATATAATAGCATGGAACAATCAAAAATTATAGATACGTTGGAGACGTATCATAGGCAAGCGATGCTAAGGAAGCCATACGCCAAGCAGGCCTGATGATGGAGCGGATGAAGACGGTGCATGAGACCAGCCAAGCTACCTATGATGCCAGTGCAGCTCTCCAAGCCAATGTCCAGGTTAGTTGATTTCCGACTGACCTTCCAACTTGATGCTTGTTCTGTTAGGATATGCTACCTGAAGACTTTCATTGTGCATCATTTGTCAGTCTGCACTTCGCATTTGTACACCCAGTGGGTGTTTCGATTTATGCTGAGTAGTTTTTCCAATTGAGTCGATTGTATCTTTGGACTAGTGGGGGCACGCAGAGTGCACCCACTCGGTGTAGTCTCTGAGGCCACCTTCGAATGTGTGATTCCGCGGGGGTCTTGATAAAAAATATCTTGTTCTTCAGTTCTTCCACTCGGTCTAGGCGGACCCTGTCGAGTGGAACCTAAACCAATGGGGGCACGCTGAGTGCACCCACTGGGTGTAGTCCCCGAGACTGCGGTCGACTGCTGGCAGTCGGTTGTGGTCTGAGAATATCCATTTCTTTTCTTCTTCTTTTTTTGACATTCTTCCACTCGGTCTGGATGGACCATGTCGAGTGGAACCTGGACCAGTGGGGGCACGCTAAGTGCACCCCCTGGGTGTCGTCCCCGAGACTACTGTTGAATGTTTGATTCTGCAGTAGTCTTAGAATTCTTTTCACTTGGAAGCGAATAATCTTTGATTCTGTCCAGTGATATATATTTTTACTGACTTCAGAAATCTTGTGAGCTCATCTCCCAATTTGCTGAATTCGAGAGGAAGCAGATACAGCTCAATCTTGACTTGGAGTTGGCCAAGCAGAACTTGCCGAAGGCCAAAGACAAAACAGCTGGTATGGAAGGTAAAAACTTGTCGACTGTGGGATTGGGCTGTCTCTCAAGTCATCTCCTCATTCTTCTCTGTGAACCGAGTGATGTATATATTTTTTTAGAGAAAATGAGGCAGGCTCTGGCGCAGAAGGACCTTGATCTTGTCGCAGCATAGAAGGAGGCTCAGGAGAAAACAACACTCGCCAATAAGAAGCTGGCTTCAGTCGGGGCACTAGAGGAAGACAACGCCAAGCTGAAGACTACTCTCGCCGAAGCTAATAGAGAAGTCACCCATCTAAAGAAGGACAAAGTAGCCTTGAACGACCAGATTTAAGACATTTCTTGGAAGAGAAATGACTTGGAGGCTTATCTGGGGGGACTCGCCAAGAAGTTATTCCTTATGCTCGAAGGTACCTTTCCTTGTCCGACTGTTTCGCTATCGTCGATTCACCATAAAGATATTGACTCATTAGTTCTTTGTGGTTGTAGAATTCTGTCAAAACTTTGAGGAAGAAACTGGGCGAATCGAGACAAGCTTGGACCCCATCAATTCCCCTATCAAGGATGAAGCTGCCATGAACGTGCTCCGGCTAGAATCCCATCTTGCCAGCGTTACAGACTACCTCACTCGACTGAAGATTGCGGTGTTGCGGATTGACACGACGCTTTGGCCAAAGGAGACGCTCCAAAATGACCTCGAGTCTTTGATGACTCGACTCAATGAGATCCTGGTCGAGTGCAGGAATGGAAGAAATCGTCTGCTCGATGCGGTGCTAACGTAGCTCTGTCTCTTGTTCGCGTCCATTGCAAGGAGGCCAAAGAAGAGAAGTTAGCAGCGATCAAGGTTGCTAACACCAAGAGACTTGACTTCCAGTCTTTCATGGAGACCTTCATTGCTGCTGCTACTCGAATTGCAGATGGAATCGACCTGGATGAGTTCGTCGAGCCTGCCAGTCCTCCTCCTGTGGAGTGAACAAACTTTTTACAATCCGATTAAATTTGCCTTGGTATGCCGAGTGGTTTTGTAACCGTTAAACTCCTTCGGGCTTGCTGCTCGAGTACTTTAATCTGCGGTCTAGAACCTCGTAGGATTTATCTGAACTTTGTTGTTTTTGAATCTCTTGGCTCTGAGTGGAACTTGATTCTTCAGTCTGAATTGTTACTGACTCTATGATGCAGCTCTATCGAGTGGACCATGGACAAGGGCACCTGATGCCGTCCATGACTTGCACCTCGTCGTCCTTGCGGATCGGGATGGAGCGGACGTTATACTTGTGTCGCAGCTCCGTCGAGTGGGTTGTGGACAAGGGCACTTGGTGCTGTGCACGACCTGCACCTCATCGTCCTTGCGGATCGTGATGGAGCGGACGTTATACTTGTGTCACAGCTCCGTCGAGTGGGTCATGTACAAGGGCACTTGGTGCTGTGCACGACCTGCACCTCATCGTCCTTGCGGATTGTGATGGAGCGGACGTTATACTTGTGTCACAGCTCCGTCGAGTGGGTCGTGGACAAGGGCACTTGGTGCTGTGCATGACCTGCACCTCGTCGTCCTTGCGGATCAGGATAGTTTTTAACTTAGGCGAGTACGGAATTGCAGCTAAGCCCCCGAGTAGGAGGATTGCTCTCCACCTAGTAGGATTTTTTAAAACTTAGGCGAGTACGGGACTGCAGCTAAGCCCCCGAGCGGGAGGATTGCTCTCCACTCGGTAGGATTTTTTAAACTTAGGCGAGTATGGGACTGCAGCTAAGCCCCTGAGTGGGAGGATTGCTCTCCACTTGGTAGGATTTTTTAAACTTAGGTGAGTATGGAACTGCAGCTAAGCCCCCGAGTGGGAGGATTGCTCTTCACTCGGTAGGATTTTTTTTAAACTTAGGCGAGTACAAAACTGTAGCTAAGCCCCCGAGTGGGATAATTGCTCTCCACTCGGTAGGATTTTTTAAACTTAGGCGAGTACGGGACTGGTGCTAAGCCCCCGAGTGGGAGGATTGCTCTCCACTCGGTAGGATTTTTTAAACTTAGGCGAGTACGGGACTGCAGCTAAGCCCCCGAGTGGGAGGATTGCTCTCCACTCGGTAGGATTTTTTAAACTTAGGCGAGTATGAGACTGCAGCTAAGCCCCCGAGTGGGAGGATTGCTCTCCACTCGGTAGGATTTTTTCAAACTTAGGCGAATCGGATTCGCAGCTAAGCCCCCGAGTGAGAGGCTTGCTCTTCACTCAGTAGAATTTTGTTTTTGAAACTTAGGCGAATCGGATTCGCGGCTAAGCCACCCACTGGGGGATTTTGAACACGTGTATAAGTAATAACAATCATTTAGGAGACTGTAAAACCATGTCTTTGATAAACAAACTGAAAGGTACTTCTTATTACATCTCAATAGTCTGAACTCTTAAGTATAAAAGTGGCGGAGCGGTTCCGCATTCCAAGCACGTGGTTCGTCTTTCTTGTGCTCCACATCGTATAGGTGATATGCTCCGTTGTGAAGCACCTTGGTGACGATGAAGGGGCCTTCCCAGGTGGGAGCAAGCTTGTGGGTCCGCTGCTGATCCACTCGGAGAACAAGGTCCCCTTCCTGAAATGCTCGACCTCTCACGTTTCTAGCATGGAATCGACGAAGGTCTTGCTGATAAATAGTCGACCTGATCAGGGCCATCTCTCTTTCGTCTTCCAGAAGATCAACCGCATCTTGCCGGGCTTGTTCTGCTTCTGCTTCTGAGAAAAGTTCTACTCGTGGAGCATTGTGGAGTAAATCAAACAGCAGCACAGCTTCGGCTCCAAAGACCATGAAGAAGGGAGTCCGGCCAGTCGACCGATTTGGCGTTGTTCTCGGGCCCCACAGTACTGATGGTAACTCGTCCACCCAAGCACCTGCCGCGTGTTTGAGGTCACGCATCAACCTGGGTTTCAGACCTTGTAGGATCAAACCGTTTTCCCTTTCTGCTTGTCCATTCGACTGCGGGTGGGCGACTAAAGCGTAGTCGACCTGAGTACCTTGGGAAGCGCAGAAAGCTCTGAACTCATCTGAATCAAAGTTTGAACCATTGTCCATGATGACGTTGTGCGGGACCCCATATCTGAATGTCAACTCTCTGATGAAGCTAATAGCAGTACTTGAATCGAGGCTTTTGATGGGTTTGGCTTCAATCCACTTAGTGAACTTGTCGACTACAACAAGCAGGTGAGTGAATCCACTCATGCCAGTCCTCAGAGGTCCAACCCTATCCAATCCCCAAACTGCAAAGGGCCAGACGAGTGGAATGGTCTTCAGGGCTGACGCAGGCTTGTGAGACATGTTCGAGTAAAACTGACAACCTTCACACTTGTCGACTATGTCTTTTGCCATTTCATTTGCTCACGGCCAATAGAATCCCGCTCGGTATGCTTTGGCCACAATGGTCCGAGAGGACGCATGGTGACCACAGGTCCCCAAATGGATGTCATTGAGAATCATTCGACGTTTTTCTGGCGTGATGCACCGCTGAGCAACACCAGTCACACTTTCTATGTAAAGTTGTCCACCCATTACCGTGAAGGCTTTAGATCGACGGACAATCTGACGTGCCTCATGTTCATCTTCTGGAAGCTCTTTCCTGAGAATACATTGTTGGAGATATGCCCTAGAGGCAATCATGTATGATGATATTTCCTATGTGAATAAATATAGTCCTTGGACATTATCAATGATGTGTATCAGCAAGTACATGACTTGTTTGTGGGTGTCGGTGTCAAAACCGACGGATCTCGGATAGGGGGTCCCGAACTGTGCGTCTAAGGCGGATGGTAACAGGAGGCAGGGGACACAATGTTTACCCAGGTTCGGTACCTCTTGATGGAGGTAATACCCTACGTCCTGCTTGATTGTTCTTGATGATATGAGTATTACAAGAGTTGATCTACCACGAGATCAAGGAGGCTAAACCCTAGAAGCTAGCTTATGGTATGATTGTATGTTGTCCTATGGACTAAAACCCTCCGGTTTATATAGACACTGGAGGGGGCTAGGGTTACACAAGGTCGGTTACAAAGGAGGAGATATACATATCCGTATTCCCTAGCTTGCCTTCCACGCCAAGTAGAGTCCCATCCGGACACGGGACGAAGTCTTCAATCTCGTATCTTCATAGCCCAACAGTCCGGCCAAAGGATATAGTCCGGCTGTCCGGAGACCCCCTAATCCAGGACTCCCTCAGTGGGACTATGCACTGTATGATGACTGTCCTAAAAGGTCCCTAGTCGAAAGGGTTGTGTGGACGCGCAACCGACTAGACTAGCATATGACACGGTCGATGTCTTGGTCTCACTAGCCATGGAGCATTGGATGCTAATCGGATAATATGGACTCGGAAGGATCTGGTCGGATCCGAGTTGAGAGGTCCGAGTCAGACAAACCCAACTATGAGACGCAGCGATATGTCATCTGTAAGTCTCTAGTACAACATATGTTCTATGTCCTATGACCTGAGCTGGCGCATGTACTCGGGATGGTGACAGACTTGCTTTGGTCCAACCAAACGCTACTCCGTGACTGGGTAGTTACAAAGGTAGGTTTCGGGCTTGTCCAGACCCATGCTGCGAGACATGGTCGAGCAAGATGGGATTTGCCCCTTCGACCAGGAGATATATATTCTGGGCCCCTCGTGTGATCCGACCAAGATAAGCATGGCCATGCAATTAGGATTATGAGATAATCCGGTTTGTGGTTGACATCACTGGAACGAGAAAGAGGTCGGGCTAGCACAAGGATGACAGACTCGCCTTGAGCCCGACAACATATATCATGTGGCAAAAGGAATGGAAGTATGATGTACAGGTTCACCTAACTAGCTTCATAGTCTGCTTGGTGTTCGGCATGCCTTGCTAGGGGCCTCTACCAACCATGCAGTTCGGAGGTGATCCGAACTGCGACCAAGCCAGCTTGAACCTAAGGGGTCGCACGCTTAAGGGAAGGAACCTACGAGGTTGGATCCAAGGACACTGGTCGGATGTGATCCAAGATGTATTCGGATTGTGGCCGAGTAGACTTATGGGCTTTAGGGTCCGTGTGAGGCCCAAGTGTTGAGCCCACGACGGACCCCTATATAAAGTGGAAGTGCCGCACAGTCAGGCGATTGATCGCTTCGGCGTTGTCACTAGGGTTTGCATGTGTTGCGAATAGACACCTCCACTCGCTGCCGGTTGTGTGATCGAACCTAGCAGTCCGCCGCATGACATTCCTCCTGCATGCGCGGATACCATTAGAGGTGATGCACTTGCACCGCTCCGGCGAACCAGCACGTGGGAACCGATAACCGGTTGTTTGAGGGAGATCGGATGAGGAGGAGACGACCCATGCGGACGCGCTGCCCCAACTCTTCTTCTGCTGCACGGCACTGCGCGTCTAGTGGTAACGAACTGTGATCCATCTCCCGTAGCATGTTCTTGGTTGTTCTGCGCGTAGGAATTTTTAATTTGCAATTGAGGCACCCTACCGTAGAACCCAACATATATGCGATATGGGGCACTGTCCAAACAGGAATGACGACCAAAACCTCCATGATTAAGTCGACCACGGCTGGGATTTCAACTTCAGTCGGATCAGTAGAACTCTTAGGCTACGGAGGCTCTTCTGTGAAGGGATCCTCTTGAACTGATGGTGTGTGAAGATGTTCCAAGAACACATTGCTGGGAATCGGCTCCCGTTTGCAACCTATCTTTGCCAGGTCATCAGCTGCTTAGTTCTTCAGTCGAGGAATGTGGTGGAGCTCTAGCCCTTCAAACTTCTTTTCTAATTTTCTCACCACATTGCAAATAGCCAGTCATAGCTGGGCTCCTGACGTCCCACTCCTTCATCACTGGATTGACCACCAAATCTGAGTCGCCATAGACCATTAGGCGACGGACGCCGAGTGAAATGGCCATACACAACCCATACAGAAGTGCTTCGTACTCAGCTTCATTGTTGGAGGAATCAAAGTGAATCTGGAGAACATAACTAAGCTTGTCACCTCGGGGGGATACCAGTACTACCCTAGCACCAGAACCATTCAGCATCTTGGATCCATCAAAAAACATAGTCCAATGTTCCGAGTGAATCTGAGTCGATTGTTGCTGCTCGACACACTCGGCGAGGAAGTCTACTATGGCTTGGGACTTGATAGCTTTCTTTGCCTCAAACTTGATATCCAATGGAAGGAGTTCAATCGCCCACTTTGCCACTCACCCAGTTGCATCTCCGTTGTTCAGAATTTCTGACAATGGAGAGTCGCTGATGACTGTAATCGAATGGTCTGAGTACTAATGTGCAACCTTCTTCGTGGTCAAGTAGATTCCATAAACAAGCTTCTGATAATGTGGATATCTCTGCTTGGATCGAGTCAAGACTTTAGAAATATAGTACACTGGGCGCTGAACTTTATAGGCTTTACCTTCTTCTTCCCGCTCGACCGTGAGTACTGCACTGACAACTTGTCCAGTGGCTGCAATATAAAGCAGTAAAGGCTCTTTGCTGATTGGAGTAGTGAGCACCGGCTGGGTGGAAAGCAGGGTTTTGAGCTCTGTAAACGTTGCGTCAGCTTCGGGAGTCCACTCGAACTTATCTGATTTCTTCATCAGTCGGTAAAGAGGCAATGCTTTTCACCGAGATTAGAGGTGAATCGACTCAAAGCGGCCAAGCAACCAGTGAGCTTCTGAACGTCATGCACACGCACGGGGCGTTTCATTCGGAGGATGGCGCCAACCTTCTCTGGGTTCGCGTTGATCCCTCGTTCGAAAATGAGGAAACCGAGTAACTTTCCACCTGGAACTCCGAATGTGCATTTCAACGGATTAAGCTTGATATCATACCTCCTCAGGTTGGCAAAGGTTTCGGCGAGGTCAGTCGGTAGGTCAGAACCTTTACGTGACTTGACCATGATGTCATTCATATATGCTTCCACATTCCGACTGATTTGAGTGAGCAGGCACTTCTGAATCATCCTCATAAATGTGGCACCAGCGTTCTTGAGACCGAATGGCATGGTAACATAGCAAAAACACCCGAATGGGGTGATAAAAGTTGTTTTATTGCATCGGGTTCATATAGTCGGATCTGATGGTACCCGGAATACGCATCCAGAAAAGACAAACGCTCACACCCCACAGTTGAGTCGACAATCTAGTCGATGCGGGGGAGAGGGGAATGATCTTTTGGGCAGGCCCGATTGATATGCTTGAAATCAATGCACATACGAAGTGAATCGTCCTTCTTAGGGACCATGACAACATTGGCGAGCCACCTGGAGTGGTAAATTTCATGGATGAAGTCAGCTGCCAGAAGCCGAGCCACCTCCTCGCCGATTGATTTTCTCTTCTCCACGGCGGACCAACGAAGATGTTACTTAACGGGTTTTGCTTTTGGATTGACTCGCAAACGGTGCTCAGCCAGTCCCCTGGGTACACCCATCATGCCAGAAGGTTTCCATACAAAGATGTCCCAGCTCTCACAGAGGAACTGGATGAGCGCTTCTTCCTGTTTGCTGTCGAGTGTTGTTGAGATATGAGTCGGAGCAGCATTGGGATCGGTCGGGTGAGTATGAACCGACTTTGTTTCACCGGACGACTGAAATGCAGAATCTGAGGAAGGCTTCTTGGCTCGTAACAAATCACTTGGATCTGCATTCTTCCGGTATTCCTGCATTTCAACTGCTGCTATTTGTTCATCATCAATTTTTGAGCCCTTCTAAAGGCACTCTTCTACTTTCTGCCGATTACCAGTGACTGTGATCACCCCTCTGGGACCAGGCATCTTCAATTTCAGATACACGTAACATGGTCGAGCCAGGAAACGAGCATATGCAGGCCTTCCCAGAATAGCATGATAAGCACTTTGGAAATCCACCACTTCAAATGTCAACTTTTCCTTACGATAATTCTTCGAATCACCGAAAACCACGTCAAGAGTGATCTAGCCGAGTGATTCAGCTTTCTTTCCAGGGATAACACCATGGAAACTCATGTTGCTCTCGCTAAGCTTGGACATCGGAATGCCCATCCCCTTCAGGGTTTCAGCATAAAGAATATTCAGCCCACCGCCACCATCCATCAACACTTTGGTCAGTCGAGTGCCTCCAACAATTGGGTCGACTATCAATGCTTGCCTCCCTGGAGTGGCAACGTGTGCTGGATGATCGGACTGGTCGAATGTGATTGCAGTTTGCGACCACATCAAATATGTCATCGTTGCCGGGGCAACCATGTTTACTTCTCCGTTTATGACTTTTAGTTGACTTTTGCTCTCAATGTCAGCAAAAATCACCAAGGTGGAATTGACATTGGGGAAACCATCATCTTCTTCTTTGTCCTCATCCTTATCAGACTCCTTCTCTTCCTCATTGGGCTGTTTGTCTCAGAATTGCTGGATAAGGAGTCGACACTATCGAGTGGTATGCTTGGGATAAATCAGATTTCCTTCTTCGTCTTTCTTGGTGTGAATGTGACATGGCAAATCCAACACATCATTCCCTGCCTGATCTTTCACCTTCTTGGGGGTCCAGGGCGCCTTAGGTTTTCCCTTAAATTTTCCATGGATCACAGCTGCAGTTTCACCAGGTCCTGCAGGCTCATCTTTCCATTTCTGCTTCCGATCGGAATTACCTCCTCCGGTGTCTTGACCGACTGGTTTGCTCTTGCCACTGTGGAGTCGGTCTTCTTCTTCACCATTTGCGTACCGAGTGGCTATTTCCATCATTCGGGTCAGGGTCATGTCTCCTGTCCGACCGAATTTCAGGTTAAGCTCACGATACCGAACACCCTCCTTGAAGGCGCAAACTGCTTGATGTTGAGATACATTCTCCACTGTGTGATGCAAAGTGGTCCACCTCTGGATATAATCTCTAAAAGTTTCATTCGGTTTTTGCACACAATGCTATAATTCTGCCAACCCTGCAGGTCATTTGCATGTACCCTCAAACATTCGGACAAACACTCGGGCTAACTCTTCCCAGCTGAATATACTACCTAGAGTCAACTGATTCAACCAAGCTCTAGTTGATCCTTCGAGCATTATGGGGAGGTGCTTCATAGCCACCTCATCATTGCCACCACCAATATGCACGGCCACTCGGTAATCCTCAAGCCAAGTGTCAGGCTTCGACTCACCGGTGAACTTACTAACTCCAGTAGCCAACCTGAAGTTGGGAGGAATCTCAGCAGCTCTGATGGCTCTGCTGAAACATCCTGGACCGGAAACATGAACTCTGCTACCAGTCGGACGATCTCTGTCAAGTCCTTCTCTGTGCACTCTATTCCTGTCGACCAGACCTTGAATGAGGATCAGCCTCGCGTCAAAACCTGGCTCCCTTGGGTCGACTGGTACCCTTCATTCGCCAATGTGCAGGTGCCTGTCCTTATATTGCCGGGGCACATATGATCCATTCCTCGGAGGAGGTGTAGGCACTCGACGGCGGTCAGCCGAGTCGGTGATCATATTGCTCGTGGTTCCGACCCACGTACTGCTCTTGGCGATGCCCGCGTCCTTCACGCCGCAGGGGCGATCTTGGGCTGTGAGCCAACTGAACTGTGTCAGCCATCACAAATCTGCTGTGTATTCTGTTACGCGACTGAGATATTGCCGTGTTCTGCTCTCCTACTGCTCGCAGCAACGCTCTGAGTTGCATCAAACCTCTTCCAGCCTTCGACTGAGACGGCTGAATAGACTCTGCTATACGGGCAGCGGCTGTAAGATTCTGAACCGGAGTGCGGTACACATGTGGTTCAGGCGAGAACAATTGTCGCTGCCGTTGACTGGATTCAGGGATCTGCCACCGAGCGCGCTCGTCGAGTGCATGTTGTAGGTTCTCCATTCGAGTGCGCTCAGCCAAAGTGGCCAAGCGCGCCGCCTCCAAGGCCTGAGCCTCAGAGGTTTCTCCGATGATGGGCATGCGGAGCGCCTCCACGTTGCGGCGGTGAAGTTCCTCCCTCTGCTGTGAGGTGAGGGCTTCGAGATGATACTCCTCATGAACACGTGACGGATCGTTGCTGCCGTCACCACCGTTGTCGCAATGAAAACCAGGTGGCCTGTGCGGCGTGTTGACCACCAAGACTTCCGCCGCAGGGTCGCTGCTGTCACACTCGGAAAGGGTCTCAACGGAGCCAGTTGAACAGGCCGTAGAGAGATTCGCCGGGCTCGATTGCCGCGACTTGAGGGGTGGCCAACTGATGTGCCACCGCGTGTTTTACCCACCGCTGAAGCCGCGACTGACCGGATCGCTTGCGCCGGCGAACTACGGGGAGCGAAGACATCACGGGAGCCGACCGATACTGGGTCGACGGCTACCGTAGAAGGATGCCGCGAACGCATGCGTGAAAGTGTGTTGCCCTGCGGACGGGGAGTGTCTCGACGTCGAGGGGGGCCTCCTGGAGCCAGGTGGAGTCATCGGCGACGAAGACGAGCGCGCCGAGTCGGATCTCGAGGCCCTCGGGCAATCCACCGCCGGAAACCATGATGATGGGAATCAGATAAATCGCAACCTCACCGAAAAGTCGCTAAGACACCTGCCCCACGGTGGGTGCCAACTGTCGTGGGAGTAAACCTGACAATAGAATAAGGGGTATGTATGGAGAGGCAAGATCCTAGCTACGGTGAGGTTGTGCATGCAAGATTTATGAGTTCAGGCCCTTCTCGGAAGAAGTAACAACCCTACGTCTCGGTGCCCGGAGGCGGGTCGATTAGATTATGCGTGAAGTTACAGGGGGTGTGAACCCTTGTGCCAGAGGAGGGGGCGGATTATATAGAGTGCCCCAGAACCCCAGCCATCCCCCGTTACATAAGGTTCGATGTACATAAAGAGGTGACATTACTGGTAACGTCAGTATTAAAGTCCTATAAATGATCATTAAGACTACAGAGTTGATACGTCTCCAATGTATCTACTTTTCCAAACACTTTTGCCCTTGTTTTGGACTCTAACTTGCATGATTTGAATGGAACTAACCTGGACTGACGCTGTTTTCAGCAGAATTACCATGGTGTTATTTATGTGCAGGAGCAAACTTTCTCGGAATGACCTGAAACTTCACGGAGACACTTTTCAAAAAATAAGAAAAATACCTGCCAAAGATGAAGGCCAGGGGTCCCACCGTCTTGCCACGAGGGTGGGGGCGCGCCTGCCCCCCCTAGGGCGCGCCCCCTACCTCGTGGGCCCCCTGTTGCGTCTCCGACTCCAAGTCCACCTCCATATATTGAGTTTTGATGAGAAAAAAATCAGGGAGAAGAAATCATCGCGTTTTACGATACGGAGCCGCCGCCAAGCCCTAAAACCTCTCGGGATGGCTGATCTGGAGTCCGTTCGGGGCTCCGGAGAGGGGAATCTGCGCCATCGTCATCATCAACCATCCTCCATCACCAATTTCATGATGCTCACGGCCGTGCGTGAGTAATTCCATTGTAGGCTTGCTGGACGGTGATGGGTTGGATGGGATCTATCATGTAATCGAGTTAGTTTTGTTAGGGTTTGATCCCTAGTGTCCACTATGTTCTGAGATTGATGTTGCTATGACTTTGCTATGCTTAATGCTTGTCACTAGGGCCTGAGTGCCATGATTTCAGATCTGAACCTATTTTGTTTTCATCAATATATGAGTGTTCTTGATCCTATCTTGCAAGTCTATAGTCACCTATTATGTGTTATGATCCGTTAACCCCGAAGTGACAATAATCGGGATACTTACCGGTGATGACCGTAGTTTGAGGAGTTCATGTATTCACTATGTGTTAATGCTTTGTTCTGGTTCTCTATTAGAAGGAGGCCTTAATATCCCTTAGTTTCCGTAAGGACCCCACTGCCACGGGAGGGTAGGACAAAAGATGTCATGCAAGTTCTTTTCCATAAGCACATATGACTATGTTCGAAATACATGCCTACATTATATCAATGAACTGGAGCTAGTTCTGTGTCACCCTAGGTTATGACTGTTACATGATGAACCACATCCGGCATAATTCTCCATCATCGATCCATTGCCTGCGAGCTTTCCATATATTGTGCTTCGCTTATTTACTTTTCCATTGCTATTTCTATCATCACTACAAAATACCAAAAACATTACTTTTACTGTTGTTACATTTTGCTACCGTTACCACTACTATCATATTACTTTGCTACTAAACACTTTGCTGCAGATATTAAGTTTCCAGGTGTGGTTGAATTGACAACTCAGATGCTGATACTTGAGAATATTCTTTGGCTCCCCTTGTGTCGAATCAATAAATTTGGGTTGAATACTCTACCCTCGAAAACTGTTGTGATTCCCTATACTTGTGGGTTATCAAGACCTTTTGCTGGCACCGTTGCCGGGGAGCATAGCTCTATTCTTTGAGTCACTTGGGATATATATCTGCTTATCATTATGAAGAACTTGAGAGATCCAAAAACCAAGTTCTATCCCTCAACTACGAGGGGAGGTAAGGAACTGCCATCTGGCTCTACACTTGATTCACCTTCTGTTATGAGTAAGTTTGCGACACCTACACCTGCTTCTGCTATTCGTTCTGATATGTCGCATGTTATTGATGATGCCACTTCTGCTATGCATGATACCTATGATGAAACTACCTCTATGCCTGATACTACTATGCCACTTAGTGCTTTTCTTGATGAACAACTTGCTAGGGCTAGAGAAATTGAAAATATTGAATCTGATGATACTGATGAAAGTGATGATGAAGAACCACTTGCTATTCCTAAGGGTTATGTATTTGATCAAGATGCTTCTTTAGCCATTTTAGCTTGCAGAAATAGAACTGAACTTCAAAAATTATTAGCTAAATGGAGTAAGCAATCCCTAAATGATAGAATGAAACCTGACCCTGCTTTTGTTACTTCACCTATCTTTGTTACTGATAAGGATTATGAATTCTCTGTTGATCCTGATATAATTACTTTGGTTGAATCTGATCCTTTTCATGGTTATGAATCTGAAACTGTTGTGGCACATCTTACTAAATTGAATGATATAGCCACCCTATTCACTAAAGATGAGAGAACTCGCTACTTTTATATCCTTGAAATATTTCTGTTCTCATTAAAGGGTGATGCTAAGATATGGTTTAATTCTCTTGATCATGGTTGTGTGTGTAGCCCCCAGGATATGATTTATTACTTCTCTGCTAAATATTTCCCTGCTCATAAGAAACAAGCTGCTTTAAGAGATATATATAATTTTGCGCAAATTGAAGAAGAGAGTCTCCCACAAGCTTGGGGGAGGCTTCTCCAATTACTTAATGCTTTGCCTGATCATCCTCTTAAGAAAAATGAAATACTTGATATCTTTTATAATGGACTAACCGATGCCTCCAGAGATTACATGGATAGTTGTGTTGGTTCTGTTTTCAGGGAAAGAACATCGGATGAAGCTGAAATTCTATTGAATAATATGTTGGCAAATGAAAATAATTGGACACCTCCGGAGCCAATTCCCGAGCCTATTCCTAAACCAACTCCGAAGAAGAGGGGTATTCTATTCCTCAGTCTTGAAGATATGCAAGAGGCAAAGAAATCTATGAGGGAAAAAGGTATTAAAGCTGAAGATGTTAAGAATTTACCTCCTATTGAAGAAATACAAGGTCTTAATTTACCGCCTGTGGAAGAAACATATAATCTTAATCCTTTACCTATTGAAGAAACTCATGGTCTTGATAACCCGACACAGGTAGTAAAGGTAAATTCTCTCTATAGATATGATAAAGCTGTAATCCCATTTACTAAAATTGCTAGCCCATGCTTAGATGAGTATGATAGATTTATGGCTAAGCAAGAAGATTTTAATGCTTATTTTGGTAGACGATTAAAATACAACTCAAATATGCTTGGACACTTGGGTGATTATATGGCTAATGTTAAAAGTGAACTTAAACTTATTAGTAAACATGCTTCTATGGTTACCACTCAAGTAGAACAAGTACTTAAAGCTCAAAATGATTTGCTCAATGAATTGAATAGTAACAATAATGATAATGCTGCTAGAGTGGCTACTAGAACTGGTAGAATGACTCGGGAACCTTTGTATCCTGAAGGCTATCCTAAAAGAATTGAGCAAGATTCTCAGAGAAATAATATAGATGTACCTAGCTCTTCTAAAAAGAAGAAAAACAAAAATGATAGGACTTTGCATGCTTCTAGTGATCCTATTGTTGAAACACCTGAGAATCCAAATGATATTTCTATTTCTGATGCTGAAACACAACCTGGTAATGAACCTGAAACTAGTGATACTGCTAATAATAATGTTCATAATGATGCTCAACCTAGTAATGATAATGATATAGAAATTGAACCTGCTGTTGATCTTGATAACCCACAATCAAAGAATCAACGTTATGATAAAAAAGACTTTGTTGCTAGGAAACATGGTAGAGAAAGAGAACCATGGGTTCAGAAACCCATGCCTTTTCCTCCCAAACCATCCAAGAAAAAGGATGATGAGGATTTTGAGCGCTTTGCTGAAATGATTAGACCTATCTTTTTGCGTATGCGATTAACTGATATACTCAAAACCAATCCTTATGCTAAGTATATGAAAGATATTATTACAAATAAAAGAAAGATACCGGAAGCTGAAATTTCCACCATGCTTGCTAATTATACTTTTAAGGGTGGAATACTAAAGAAACTTGGAGATCCATAAGTACCCACTATACCATGCTCCATTAAAAGAAATTATGTTAAAACTGCTTTATGTGATCTTGGAGCCGGTGTTAGTGTTATGCCTCTCTCTTTATGTCGTAGACTTGATTTGAATAAGTTGACACCTACTGAAATATCTTTGCAAATGGCTGATAAATCAACTGCTATACATGTCAGTATTTGTGAGGATGTGCCTGTTGTAGTTGCAAACGTTACTATTTTAACGGACTTTGTTATTCTTGATATTCCCGAGGACGATAGTATGCCTATTATTCTTGGAATACCCTTTTTGAATACTGCAGGGGTTGTTATTGATTGCACTAAAGGCAATGTCACTTTTTGTGTTAATGGTAATGAGCATACGGTACACTTTCCGAGGAAACAACCTCAAGTTCATAGTATCAACTCAATTGGAAAAATTCCATCGATTATATTTGGAGGTTTTGAATTTCCTCTTCCTACTGTCAAGAAGAAATATGATATTATTATTATTGGGGATGTGCATATCCCCGTTGAGGTAACATAGTGTTATTCGAAATTTCTCAGGTTCCATGTTATTCGGAATGAGTTCGTTAACAAGACTTGATCAACCTTGTTAGTGGATTCCTTTTGATGATCATGAGATGGATGAAACTAGAAGGCACAACCTTCTGTACCCCACTTTTACTTTTTGTTATTTATATTGAATAAAATAAAAATAAAAAAAAATTTGTCTGTTATCTGATTATCCGTGCAATATAAAAATACCTCGAAAATAAAAGTTCTCCAAATGCCCTGAAAATTAAATATGATTTTTTCTAGAATATTTGAGGATTTATGGAACAAAGAACACACCAGGGGGCCAGCCACCTTGCCACGAGGGTGGAGGGCGCGCCTACCCCTCTAGGGCGCGCCCCCCTGCCTCATGGGCCCACGGTGGCCCTCCTCCACTAATTCCTGCGCCCACACACTTCATCTTCCTCCCCCAAACACGAAAAACCAGCTCAAACCCGAGTCCAAGCTCGTTTTGCTGTCATTTTCGATCTCCTTGCTCAAAGCACCTCTCACAAAACTGCTTGGGGAGATTGTTCCTTGGTATGTGACTCCTCCATTGGTCCAATTAGTTTTTGTTCTAGTGCTTTATTCATTGCAAATTTGTGTTGTTTTGGTGACCCTGTTCTTAAGCTTGCATGTCAAATTTATATGGTCAAAAGTAGTTTTGATGCATGATATAGGCCCTAGGCACTTGTAGGAGTAGTTGCTATCAATATTACTAAGTTTGGTTTACTTTTATTTTGAAGTTACTAAAAATTTCAGAATTTTTCAGAAAATGATGAGGAGAATTTTGAGGGGCTCATCGAGCCAAAGCTCGAAGGAAAAGGCACCGAAGCCTAAGTATAATCTGCCTCGCACCACGGAGGTTCGGGCGTGTGAATGGCCTTCCGAGGATTTTTAAAGAGCAGTCGGGATTTATGAAGATTTTCATGAGTTGGCTCAGACTGCAGGCCTTACCACTTTCCTCCATGACCAATGCGACCAGTATCTCTTGCTCACAAATACCTTTGTGCAAAACTTTCATTTTCATTCTAGGAGCTCACCACCTACGGTGGAGTTTTATTTATATGATGAGCATAAGGAGATGTCACTTTATGATTTCTGTCGGATTTGTTTAGTCCCTTTTGGGGGCAAGACAGAAGAACCACATCGTGATGATGTTGAGGGATTTATTGACACTATCACTGTAGGGGAAACAAGGAAGGTTTTCGATGCATGAATCACTAGCATACATTTTCCTGTTTTACGCTACTTTGCATTATTTGCTAGTCGTTGCTTAATTGGTCGCGGAAACTGTGGAAACCTGAGTATCCCTGATATTATTATTTTGCACCACGGTTTATACGGTGATAACTCTTTTAGTATGGGCGGCATTATTGCCAAACGGTTAAGTCTGAACCGTACCAAGGGCCCCATCTTTGGAGGCATCTATGCTACACGCCTAGCTGCACATTTTAACATACCTATTAGGCATGCTGAGAAGGAAGAAAAAGTGATGCCCCGTGTTTATCTAGATTATAAAAGTATGGTGGCACATGATTTTATTGTTAAGAATAGGGAAGGAGAGCTTAAATATCAATTGTTCTTTAATAAACATCATCCTAAGACTATTACCTTACCTGCTCCTTCTTTGTTTGATCTGACTGTAGGCACGTACCTTGTTCCGTTGACGGCTATCCATGCCTACCGGAACCCTGCACCAGCCGAGGAGCCAGAGCCGGAAACACAATTTGATCCTCCACGGCGGTCTAATTACCAGTGGGATCAGGAGATGATTGTCAGCCAGTGGCAATCTGAGCCTTCTTCTTCCTCATCACAGTACGACCCCAACAACTATTATTATGGATATCCGCCAGGCCAGCCGTGGCCACAGACCAACTTAGGCCAAAAGCCTAAGGTTGGGGGAGTACGTATTTCGCACCGACATTACATTTATGTTCACACACTCATTGCTAGATGTCGGTGCTCATACTTTTTCATTGTATCATCCATGCTAGGTTATTTTCCTTTTTATGCTTTCTTCTTGTGTGTTTAATAAACCTTAAGAAAAATCAAAAACAAAAAAAATTGTTGTAGCTTTTAATTAATTTACTTTTCATGCTTGTAGTAGTAATTAAAAAGAAAACCCAAAAAGATTTCCTGTTCTTCTTTTGCTTGTTGGGAGCTTTCCCGTGCAAATAGTTTTATTTCTTTTCTTTTCTTTGGGGGTCGATAGGAGAAGACCATAATTAAATTGTTGAAGTGGCTCTTATATGCATTATTGTTGACCTGACAAAAGAGCCCATATTGCCTTGTCTTCTCCTGTTTATTGAATGCCTGCAGATTCCAGCTTAGTCCAATGCACGTGCACTATTATTATTATTCACATCATTCGGTCGTGCGAGTGAAAGGCAATTATGATGATATATGATGGACTGACTAAGATGAGAAAAGCTGGTATGAACTCGACCTCTTTTGTTTTTGTAAATATGATTAGTTCATCGTTCCTGATTCAGCCTATTATGAATAAACATGTTTGCAATGACAACTAGAGATCATAGTTTCTTGTACCATGCTTGATTAGCTATGAGTTATAATGGTTTACCTTGCGTGCCAACATGCTATTATAATGGTTATGATGTGGTATGATAGGGTGGTATCCTCCTCTGAATGATTTAAGTGACTTGACTTGGCACATGTTCACACATGTAGTTGAAACAAAATCAACATAGCCTTCACGATATTTATGTTCATGGTGGATTATATCCTACTCATGCTTGCATTCGGTGTTGATTAATTTTAATGCATGTTCATGACTGTTGTCGCTCTCTAGCTGGTCGCTTCCCAGTCTTTTGCTAGCCTTCACCTGTACTAAGCGGGAATACTGCTTGTGCATCCAAATACCTTAAACCCCAAAGTTATTCCACATGAGTCCACTATACCTACCTATATACGGTATCTACCTGCCGTTCCAAGTAAATTTGTATGTGCCAAACTCTAAACCTTCAAATAAATATCCTGTTTTGTATGCTCGAATAGCTCATGTATCAACTAGGGTTGACTGTATCTTCCATGTTAGGCGGGTTATTCTCACGAGGAGTGGACTCCGCTCCTCACTCACGAGACAAATGGCTGGTCACTGGGATGCCCAGTCCCATGCTTTATGCAAACTAAATCAAAATAATTGCAAACAAAACTCCCCCTGGGACTCTTGTTAGTTGGAGGCACTCGTTGTTTCGAGCAGGCCATGGATTGATGCTTGTGGTGGAAGGGGGAGTATAAACTTTACCATTCTGTTTGGGAACCGCCTATAATGTGTGTATCATGGAAGATATCGCCATCTCTTGGTTGTTATGTTGACAATGAAAGTATACCGCTCAAAATATTATTCACCTCTATTTCAAAACCGAGCTCTGGCACCTCTACAAATCCCTGCTTCCCTCTGCGAAGGTCCTATCTATTTACTTTTATGCTGAGACATCATCCTCTTATTAAAAAGCACCAGTTGAAGAGCACTGTTGTCATTTGCATTCATTATTGTTAGTTTACATTGAGTATGACTTGACTGGATCTCTTTTACCATGAATTACAATGTCTAGTCAGTCCTTGGTCTTTAAAGGTGCTCTGCATTTATGTTTTGCGGTCTTAGAAAGGGCTAGCGAGATACCATCCTGTTATATCATATTATGATTGTTTTGAGAAAGTGTTGTCATCCGAGTTTTGTTGTTATGGCTCGTTAGTTGATTATGCTATTGATATGAGTAAACTTGAGACCTATGCGTTATTGCAAATGTGGTTAGTTATAATCTTTACTGAAAACTTGAATGCTGGCTTTACATATTTACAACAACAAGAGCAAACAGAGTTTGTAAAAGTTTTTCTTTATCACTTTCAGTTTGTCAACTGAATTGCTTAAGGACAAGCAAAAGTTTAAGCTTGGGGGAGTTGATACGTCTCCAATGTATCTACTTTTCCAAACACTTTTGCCCTTGTTTTGGACTCTAACTTGCATGATTTGAATGGAACTAACCCGGACTGACGCTGTTTTCAACAGAATTACCATGGTGTTATTTATGTGCAGGAGCAAACATTCTCGGAATGACCTGAAACTTCATGGAGACACTTTTCATAAAATAAGAAAAATACCTGCCAAAGATGAAGGCTAGGGGGCCCACCGTCTTGCCATGAGGGTGGGGGCGCGCCTGCCCCCCTAGGGCGCGCCCCCTACCTCGTGGGCCCCATGTTGCGTCTCCGACTCCAACTCCACCTCCATATATTGAGTTTTGATGAGAAAAAAATCAGGGAGAAGAAATCATCGCGTTTTACGATAAGGAGCCGCCGCCAAGCCCTAAAACCTCTCGGGAGGGCTGATCTGGAGTCCGTTCGGGGCTCCGGAGAGGGGAATCCGTCACCATCGTCATCATCAACCATCCTCCATCACCAATTTCATGATGCTCACCGTCGTGCATGAGTAATTCCATCGTAGGCTTGCTGGACGGTGATGGGTTGGATGGGATCAATCATGTAATCGAGTTAGTTTTGTTAGGGTTTGATCCCTAGTGTCCACTATGTTCTGAGATTGATGTTTCTATGACTTTGCTATGCCATGATTTCAGATCTGAACCTATTATGTTATCATCAATATATGAGTGTTCTTGATCCTATCTTGCAAGTCTATAGTCACCTATTATGTGTTATGATCCGTTAACCCCGAAGTGACAATAATCGGGATACTTACCGGTGATGACCGTAGTTTGAGGAGTTCATGTATTCACTATGTGTTAATGCTTTGTTCCGGTTCTCTGTTAGAAGGAGGCCTTAATATCCCTTAGTTTCCGTAAGGACCCCACTGCCACGGGAGGGTAGGACAAAAGATGTCATGCAAGTTCTTTTCCATAAGCACATATGACTATGTTCGAAATACATGCCTACATTATATCAATGAACTGGAGCTAGTTCTGTGTTACCCTTGGTTATGACTGTTACATGATGAACCACATCCGGCATAATTCTCCATCACCGATCCATTGCCTGCGAGCTTTCCATATATTGTGCTTCGCTTATTTACTTTTCCATTGCTATTTCTATCATCACTACAAAATACCAAAAACATTACTTTTACTGTTGTTACATTTTGCTACCGTTACCACTACTATCATATTACTTTGCTACTAAACACTTTGCTGCAGATATTAAGTTTCCAGGTGTGGTTGAATTGACAACTCAGATGCTGATACTTGAGAATATTCTTTGGCTCCCCTTGTGTCGAATCAATAAATTTGGGTTGAATACTCTACCCTCGAAAACTGTTGTGATTCCCTATACTTGTGGGTTATCAAGAGTGAACCTTTGATCTTCTATACTCCGAATGGTTTCTGATGTGGTCGAATGATTATATTCTTGGTCGAATAGAATCGGGTTATTCGAGTGGAACCCATGGTCGAGTGAGTTGCATCCTGAGGTGATTTCAGTCGGTTGAATTTTTGGAGTCCTTTGAATGTCTTTGACTGTAGGGCAGTGTCCTTGGGAAGGGTGCTTAGATCAGGTCTGTTGCCCTACCCTAGGTACATGTCATTGCATGGCCCACAAAGGGGAAGCTCAAGTATTCTTTCGGGCTACACAATGAAGCCCAAGACTGCCCCAACTCGAGTTTTTCTTCAAGTCCCTCTTAGACGTCTCTCCCACAATCCAAGTTGTTTCTCCTCTCCCATCACATTCCACTCTCCTTATCTCTCTTTATCTGTCACACCAATAGCATGAGTGGTTGAATATTCCATGATATGAAAGTTATGTGCCAAGGCGTCTTTTTTACGTAGGCCTCTGGTTATTAGTCGTGGAAGAGAAGTTAGTCGTTGATCGTTAGAGACTATCCAAACTACCTTTTTGGCGCAGCTTCACAATAAGTCCATATGCGTTTGTTCATCCCCACCTATGTGTAAATCCTGCGATTCTCCCCAATTTGTGTCATCCAATCGACCAACTCGACGTTGTCGACCAAGGAGCTCAGTGGAGGTCAGAAACAGGAGCAAAGTTTCATCCGCTCTCAAACTTTTAGCACGATGCACCTCACCTCTCTCTCTCTCCTCTCCTCTCCTCACCCCCGTTCCTTCATATCTCAGCTCGGCTCAGCGGCGCTACCAGAGCAGGCTCAAAGGCATATATACGAGTGAATCCCTCAAACAATGTTGTTCTCAACTCGAGAGGTGATGAGTGATACTTTTACACTCATTTACCCTTAGTTTAAATCAAGATATTTTATTTAAATAGAGATATTCGCTCTGATATTGCTACTAATGACTAATGAATGCAAAGGATTCCACAAATCCTCTCTTTGATGTGTTCCCATAGAAAATGGGCTAAAAAGGGAGAAATCACGTGAGAACATGGAAAGGAATGGAAATGAAGGAAGAAGCAATCACCTGGAGGCGCGCCAGCGGCCACAGCCCAAAAGATGGTGTTCCGCACCTGTATAAGCACATGTATCGCATGGATTCTGAGGTAGCTCATCTACCTGAACAACATTTATAATGGGGACCCCATTGAAATGCAGAGGAGCGTTGAACGAAGCCAGACTAGAAACATCATCATCCCCTTTCATCAACCCTAGTCGTCACCACTTTCATCTCCATAGCCGCCATCATCACCATAGTCCAACACCTTCTGGTTCATACTTGTAATCATCCATCGCACACGGCATCCATTGTAAGACATATTTGCAATTAATGAATCTTCACGACGTGTTCTCCAATGTTTACTTCTTGTGATCTGATCTCTATGTGTGAGTAGTTCGGTAAGGTATGGGTTGAGGCATAGGCCTTGCAACCCTCTGTATTTGTTGTGGGAATTAATGGAAGAGCTTTGAATTAACATCATGTATGTGTGAAATAAAATAATTCCGTAGATGTCTGTAGATGTCTCTTGTCTTGTCCGCGATCTTCATCCCTGCGGGTACCCAGGATCATGAAGATCAAGCAACGGTGAGGCTAAGTGCAAGGAGAATATGAACTTTTATTCTGACAGTGACAAAAGGGTTTAGTATGGTAACACAGATCCAATCCTTGGGGATTCATGAGGTGTAGTCATTAAATATCCAAAGCTCTTGTCTGATATTTATCATCTTAATTATTGAGGCAACCCCACGTGACGGATAGGGCATGTGGTAGGACAATTGATTCTTGATGCAGGACTCGTGCTGGTCAAGATGTTATTTGGACACATCCTCAAGTACATCTCGATGGGTGACTTCTAGCACACAAATTAAGATCATATCTGGTCCCAACAACAAATACATGGTTGTAAGCATTAAGACCTCATACCCATACCTCTTTTTATTAGTGTATGGATCATCGTTTGCTTGATTGATTCGATGAAAAGGTAGAATTGATCCTTTAACAAAAGCTTGCTAGAGACCATCGCTTTAAGGGAATCTTCCTCTTGTGGGTTTGATAATCCAAGGTCACCTCTGAGGAAATAGGTGCAGGATACCTTTCTGTTCCTTTGCCAGATCACTTAAAAAGAAAGTATCAAGCCCTTTTTCTAGCGCCGTTGCCATGAAGGAGATTAGTATGTTTAGAGTTTTTGTTAAAATTGATTTTTAGTTTTTTTGCTCTAGTTTAAGTTTTATTTTTGCTGCAAGTCTTGTTAGTTGAAAAAAATACAAAAAGATTACCATGGCTCGTAATCTTGGAAGTTTTGCTACTCCCAGCAACTTCATGTGTGAACCAATAGCACAACTTGAGGTTGCAGCCGCTGAGTATGAGATCAAACCGAAATTAGTTTCCATGGTTCAACATGACCAATTTGAAGGCTCTGCTTCTGAAGATGCCGGTATGCACTTGCATAATTTTACTGAATTGCGCAACATGAAACACAATAGAGATTATGACCCTGACGCTTTGAAGTTGCGTCTATTTCATTTTTTAGAGGAAAAGCAAAGGAATGGCTTCTAGCTCTACCTAGAGGCAATATAACTTCCTGGGCTGATTGTTGCGGCAATTTTTATCTAAGTTATGTCTAGTTGAAGATGTTAAGATGGTGAGAAGCAATGAAGAGAAGACCGAAGAACTAGACACAAGCCATGTGACAGAGTATAATTACACCGTTGTAGCTTTTGTGAAGATGATATCAATGAAGTACCCAGTACATGAGATAACTAATAACAAAGCATATAATGTCTTTGTTGAACAAGTTGCAGCCAAGGTACGCGAACTTGATGATGAAAGGAAAAAGCTTTATAGTAAGTTACCAGCTAAGCAAGAAGATGCTTTAGAACCTACTATAGAAATTGAGATTGGATTGAATAAATTCAGTGCTTTATGTGATCTAGGGGCTAGTGTTTCCACTGTCCCTAAGTCTGTTTATGATAGTCTCAATCTAGGTCCTTATGGAACTACCGATATTATATTGAATATGACTAATTCTACTTTTACTCAGGCAGTAGGTGAGGGAGTCTTGGACTAAGCGGTCCTCGGGCGTCCGGCATGTTGGCTATGGGACGGACTGATGGGCTGTGAAGATACGAAGACTGAAGACTGTACCCGTGTCCGGATAGGACTCTCCTTGGCGTGGAAGGCAAGCTTGGCGTCGAATATGTAGATTCCTTTCTTTGTAACCGACCTTATGTAACCCTAGATCCTCCCGGTGTCTATATAAACTGGAGGACTTAGTCCGGATAGAGGAGACTCATCATCATAGCCATACAAGCAAGACCTCTAGGGTTTAGCCATTACGATCTTGAGGTAGATCAACTCTTGTAATACTCGTATTCATCAATATCAATCAAGTAGGACGTAGGGTATTACCTCCATAGAGAGGGCCCGAACCTGGGTAAACATCGTGTTCCTTGTCTCCTGTTACCATCAACCTTAGACGCACAGTTCGGGACCCCCTACCCGAGATCCGCAGGTTTTGACACCGACATTGGTGCTTTCATTGAGAGTTCCACTGTGCTGTCGCTAAAAGGTTTGATGGCCCCTTGAATCATCCATAATGAAGTTGTCCAAGGAGAAACTTTCCTCCCCGGACAGATCTTCGTGTTCGGCGGCTTCGCACTGCGTGCCAATTCGCTTGGCCATCTAGAGCAGATCGAAAGCTACGCCCCTGGCCATCAGGTCAGATTTGGGAGCTTGAACTACGTTGCGGACACCCGAGGAGACTTGATCTTCGCCGGATTCGAGACCGCGGTAGCCGCTCCCGGTCGCCCCGATGATCATGACCTAAATCTGTCATCAGGTTGCATCCAGGAGATTGCTCCTATAACCGCTCTGGCCCTAGATCCGGAGCAAGCTGCGCCACCCAAGGACGGGAGGATCAACCCCACCACAGAGGCCACAGATTCCACGGCATTGGAGCCGCATATAGACTTAACCTCTCACGACGTCTTTGTCAGCGGAACTCCGGACTCGTCTCCGGCCGTAAGTTCCGAACCACATGAGGCCGCGGATGCCGATCTTGATCGTTTATCGATCTTCGAATTCAACGCTGTAGACATCTTCCAGCACTTGCCTTTGGGCGATGTGCTAAACTCATTAAAAAACCTATCCTTGACAGAGGACTCACAGCCGAACTATATCCGGCTCGAACTAGGGGCTGACGATGGAGAATTTCGCTTCCCACCCACCACCCACTTCATAGCCATGGTCCAGGATTCAACCGATACACTTGATTACGACTCCGAGAACATTGACGGTATGGACGACGATGTCGAAGACAGCGAAGACCCCATTGATACAGCTAATGACCAAGATGAACGGGAAGATGGGCAGGTTAGTCCTGGTAAATAGGCCACGTACGAAGATTCAGAGGACGACAATTACCTTCCTCTCTCTGAGGATGAGGTGAGCCTCGGCACCGAGGATTTCATCGTGCCTGAGGAACCTCTTGAGCAGGAGCGCTTCAAGCGCCAACTAATAGCCACTGCAAGGAGCCTGAAAAAGAAGCAGCAGCAACTTCAAGCTGACCAAGATCTGCTCAACAATAAATGGACCGAAGTCCTAGCCGCCGAAGAATACGGCCTTAGTGACCCAGCCAAAAGCTACCCAAAGAGTAGATTGCTACCCCAGGGCGACGACAGGGTGCTCGAGCCCGTACCATTATCGCGCAGAGCGTCAGATCAGCCACAACCTGGTCCGGGTAAAGCGGCAACTCAAGCCGAACACCAGGTCGCCCCATCTCGCCGCAAAGGCAAGAACAAAACAGCTCGGGATTGTGTACACGATCGTCAACAGGACCTGGGTAGTAGAGCAGGACACCCAAAAGCGACCTACGGATCGCAAGGACATACCTCGACACGCGACGATGGCCACCTATTCCGACGTGACAAACCTAGCCACGCCCAGGCCAAAAACCGCAAGCGGACTCCATCGGAGGTACGTCGCAGTGTGGCCCAACATAGAGGCGCCACACACCCTCTTTGCTTCACAGACGAAGTAATGGAGCATCAATTCCCAGACGGGTTCAAACCTATGAATATTGAATCATATGATGGAACAACAGATCCCACGGTATGGATCGAAGACTTCCTCCTCCATATCCACATGGCCCGTGGGGACGACCTTCATGCCATTAAATACCTACCACTAAAACTCAAAGGACCAGCTCGGTACTGGTTAAACAGTCTGCCAGAAAATTCCATTGGCATCTGGGAAGATTTGGAGGATGCCTGTCGCAACACCTTCCAAGGAACATATGTCCGGCCACCGGACGCCGATGACTTAAGTCATATTGTCCAGTAGCCCGGAGAGTCAGCCAGGCTGCTCTGGACCAGGTTCTAAGTTTAAAAAACCAAATCGTTAACTCTACGGACGCGGAAGCCCTTGCGTCCTTCAAACACAGCGCCCGGGATGAATTGCTTGCACGCCACCTCGGTCAAGAAGGACCTAGATCCATGTCAGCCCTTACCGCTCAAATGACCCTCTTTTGCGCGGGAGAAGACAGCTGGCTCGCTCATAGAAGCAATAGTACCAGCGACTGGGGCACTTCCGAAATCCGAGACGGTAACGGCAAGCCACGACAAAGCAAACACAACAGTCGCAATAATAATGAAAGATCACGCGACACAGCGGTTAACGCCGGATTCAGCAATCCCAAGCCTGGTCAACATAAAAAGCCATTCAAGGCGAACAGAGACAGACCATCCAACCTAGACAGGATACTAGACCGACCTTGCCAGAGTCACGACCACCCCAATAAACCAGCTAATCATACCAACAGAAACTGTTGGGTCCTCAAGCAGGTCGGCAAGCTCAACGCCGAACACAAGGGAAGGGGGCCGCCAGGCAACAGGGACGACGGAGCGGTTCACTAGCCAAATGCCGAGGGCCAGAAGTAATTTCCCCCCGAAGATCGATCAAATCCAGAGCAGAACTAGCAGTTCGGCTTCCGTCGCCCATCTCATATACCTGTTAAAACTATACCGCGCATACATAACTACACACTGAAGATACCATGGGCATTGGCGGAAGCATAATACGGACAAGTCGGCAAGCACTCCGGTAACATTTTTATTTACTTTCCTGTCTCTTTCTTCATTATCCCTTAAAAACAGGTGGCGCAAAGGAGAAACATCTAAGACCGACTCCATCAGAGTTCGGATCCGTACACTCACCTATGGGGTTATTTCCTTCAAGGATTCCCCTTGCTGAGGACAGGCGGCGCAGACGTGCGATAGGAGGTCCAAAATAACTTTTTGTAGACCGCACTCTCTTTTCGAGCCTGTAACATGCCTTTTTCCTCTGCCTTCGACCCAGGGCATATCAGATAGCCGGGGTCATGGCCTTTATATATATCAAGTAATCTTTGGCATATCGCTTAGGTCCCAGTTCACATTACCTGAATCAATCATCCGCGTCTTTCCGCAAATGAACACACCCTTTATGGTACAAATATACCTTGGGCTTAAATCGCCAGGGGCTCGGTACGGGAAAAAATGAGTTGCCAACAAAGTCTGAACATCTTTTACAGCGTACTTCGGTGTCGCGAGTTTGGCCTTATATGCATCAGCTCCGAATCATGTCTTGGGTCAATAGTTGGGTTGCTCGGCTCCTGTGCTTGCTATCCTATGTTCCGCTCTATTGGCTAGGGTAGTAAAGGGAGAACTACTGCAATTGTGCTGCCGGTTCACCTGGATCAGCACCTCGGTAGAGAAAGCTGAAAACTGACTGTCATGATGCGGCGAGAGATGGTCAACCACTCGATGACTTATCGGAATCTCTAGCGATTCCCCCGTGTCACACGAAGGACCTCTTTCCAGTCAAATATGTACACGCATCGTATGAATAAGCCGCATACATACCAGGGGCTATGTCGTAGACCCACCATAAAACTCCTATGGCTAAGTGAAAGTGTTAACGCCCTATAGTCTGGTTGCCTGGTTCGCCGCATTGACACCTCCTTCACGGACCAAGACGTTGGGTCAAGAGTGATCAAATGCTTTTCCGTACACCCCCGTACTTCCAACGAGGGGGATGAAGCCAACGGCTGGAAAACTTTCAGATTATATTAAAACGGCCGCACAGGAGGAACACAAACTTTCAAGCAATATATAAAAACAGATTAACTATAACATTGTATCATACAATTCTCATACACCTCACTCGAACATTATGTCTTTCGAGCATTGACCCTCTATCAGGCGGGCGGCCACTAGGACGTCTTCACAATAATGCTCCGGTTCGTAGCGGTCCTTGCCCTTGGGTGGATCCTTCACCGCAACATCGATGGCTTTCATCTTCCCCCAGAATGTCTTGACTCGGGTAAAGGCCATCCGTGCACCTTCGATGCACACCGATCGCTTCACAGCATCGATACATGGCACCGTGTCAACAAGCCGTTGCACCAAGCCGAAGTAGCTATTTGGAACAGGATCAGTTGGCCATAACCGGATTATGACGTTCTTCATGGCAGCACCGGATATCCTATGAAGCTCGGCCCACTGGGTCTGCTCATTCAGCAAAAGGGGGCGCTTCGACGCGCCGAATTGTGACCAGAAAAGCTTCTCCGTTGCATACCCCTTTCGCGCCTGGTAAAACTGCGCTGCATCAGAAGAACTCTTCGGCAGGTCTAAAAACTCATCCGAAGAACTCCACAATTGGTTAAGCTGAGCATAGTTCGGATCGCCGAACTTAGTCTGCAGCAAAAATGGCTCACCAGCCGCAATCTCCCTAGCTTGCCGGATCTCCTCACGGGCGGCTCTGGATTCAGACCGCGCTTCTCTCGCCTCTCGTAAGGCCTTGTCAATTTCAACCGTCTTGGCTTCATTCTCCTTCTCAAGGAGTTCACAGCGGCCAGCAGTATTTTTTAGTTCGAGTGCCATCCTCGATATGTTCTCCTCATCTTGACGCCGAGCAGCTCGTTCGGCTTTTAAATCAGCCGATGCCTTTTCGGCAGCCGCATTACTACACCGAGCCTGCTCCTTGGCCCAGGCCAGCTCCGCCCGAAGAATTTCAACGGCGGCAGCACCATCTGCAGCCATGCATATTACAGTATATAACTTTTAGCATAGTGCTTATATCATAATAATGTATGTGAAGGGACTGCCCCGAATACATACCTTGTGATTCGTCAAGACGCATACTGATTAACACAATATCATCCCCGGCCACATCAAGCTTCCGTCGAAGCTCGGCCATATCCGTAGTCTGGGAAGTAGCCAGGGGGAAGCAGCCTGCGTTCAAGTTAACCAGGTTAGTCCTTGAATATATCTTCTTGATCCTCCATTCGTCTCCCATGGGAAGCCAACCTGAGTCTCAGGGGCTACTACATATACACAGGTGTATTTTGCGAATAAAACACAATTGTACATATTACAGTACAAACCTTGAAGCCTCATCCAATCCGCTCTTCGCGGATAGGACCTTTTCAACCACCGTACCCATCAAGGTACGATGTTCCTCTGAGACGGACGCTTGTCGCAGCATGTTCGTCAAGATATATGGCGCCTCTGGGTCTCCGGAGGCCGCCGTAGGAGTACGGCCACCCTTTGAAGGGATCCATTCATTCGTATCCGGCTGTATACCAGATTGTTCGGGGCCCTCATTGTTGTTCCCCGGACCCTGGGCCACCGAAGTATCGCCTTCGAGTAGCATCTTCATCATCCCTTGCGCCACTTGTTGGTCGGGAGAGACCCTCCGCGATGACACCTCGAAGTCGTCCGCCCTATTGGACGAAGAGACCGGTGGAGGCGTCTCACTTTCCATCATCTCTGGGAGTAGGTCCCTCGAGGAAGAGGATTGTTGAGGAAGGGTGCGTGTTGAGCTGCAAAAAATATATATCCCAAGCATTATAAGAAAAGAATGGGACATGTTTAAAATAGCCTTGTTCACTTACGATTTGGCCAGAGGCTTGTCCTTGTCATGAGACTGCGCTTCGACGTCCTCCAAGCCCGAGCCACCCACCTGAGGCATATTGCCTCGCTTAGGAGCTTGTTTCTCCCAATCTTCGGAGGCGACCCTTTTCCTAGGAGGGAGGGAGACAATGCCCCCCCTTCACTTTTGTCTTCGGATGAGGGGATTTTGATCCCCCGGGGTACAAAGTCTGATGCATCCTCGGAATAGGGGCCATCTTTGGTCCTATCATTCTCCGCCTCGCCCTCCTTCATAGGCATCTGGTATGGTGCCAGAGCCAGCATTCTTGTTTGAACAGGATTTGTTTGGCCCTCGGGCAGATGAGCCGAACACATAATTAGTTCCGCCTTCTTTGTCCAGCCCTGGAAGAATATAGCCTGCTCAGTACCATATTACGGTATACATAATTACAAAGTGTTCGGGAGCCAAGTGCTTACCGGGGTATCTGGACGGTTGCAATTGAGGCCAGCGTCCTCGGTGGTGTCCGGCCAATGTTTCTGCTTCCCAAAAAATAATTTCCACATCCCTTCGTGTGTGGTGCCAAAGAAGTGTTGGAGGGTTTGTGGTCCTTCTGGATTAAGCTCCCACATGCGGCAAGACCTGCGCTGGCATGGCAGGATTCGGCGAACTAACATCACTTGGATCACGCTGACAAGATCGATGTCTCTCTCAAGGAGGGTTCGGATGCGGCTCTGTAAAGTTTGTACTTCATCAACTGATCCCCAATCCATCCCCTTGTTGACCCATGATGCAAGCTGTAACGATGGGCCAGGACGGAATGTGGGTGCAGCTACCCACTTGGTGTTGCGGGGCTCCGTAACGTAAAACCACTCCCGCTGCCAGTGATTGGAAGTTTCGGTAAAAGAACCTTTTGGACAAGGAGTGCTGGTGAGTTGGCCGATCGTAGCACTGCCACACTCCACCTGTTCCCTATCGACTACCTTCGGCTTCACACTGAAGGTCTTGAGCCATAAGCCGAAGTGTGGAGGGATTTGGAGGAAGGCCTCTCATGTAATGATAAACGCCGAGACTTGAAGAATAGAGTCCCGGGCTAGGTCATGAAAATCTAATCCGTAATAAAACTTTAGCCCCCGGACGAAGGGGTGAAGAGCAAACCTTGGCCCCGGAGGAAGTGGGATATGAATACGACCCTCTCACCGGATTTGCGGGTCGGAATAAACTGTCCTTGAGCAAGAAGCCTGTGGTAGACCTCCGCAGTCAAATATCTAGCTACCCGAAGCTTTGTGATATGCTCCTCTGTAACGGAGGAAGCCGCCCATCAGCCTTGAGAGATGGGTCCGGACAGGGTGGGGAGGCTTGAAACAATGAAATCGAACCTTGGGTGCTAGAGCTCGAGGTTGGGAAGGCTGAGGAGAGCTTTTACATAGAAGGACGGCCCTTAGTTCCTTTATAAAGGCCACGGGTATTAAACGCCTCCTCCCAAGCCTAAGAACCTACCTATTCCTAAGGGATCTTTCCCGCAGGACGGTTGGGTTACCCACGCTCGTATTGATGAAAATCCCGTAATAAGGGGACACGATCTCTGCTTCGACAAGACGTGTCAATGAAGATCACGCCCCAAAACGTGGAACGGCGGGACAGGAAACGGTTTGAAATAATGACCGAGAAGCATGACGTTATGTTACCAAAATTGTCAGCAGATTGGATTCATGGAATACTATACTCTCTACGGTTGTGTGTTACAGGTCCGGACACGATCAATTCGTCCGAAGACTATTTTGGAGTTCGGAAGGAGGAACCCGCCTTGCAATGCCGAAGACAGCACTATGCGCCGGATACCTTGTCATTGAAGCCAGGTTCAGGGGCTATTGAGGGAGTCCTAGACTAAGGGGTCCTCGGGCGTCCGGCCTGTTGGCTATGGGCCGGACTGATGGGCTGTGAAGATACGAAGACCGAAGACTGTACCCGTGTCCGGATAGGACTCTCCTTGGCGTGGAAGGCAAGCTTGGCGTTGAATATGTAGATTCCTTTCTTTGTAACCGACCTTATGTAACCCTAGATCCTCCCGGTGTCTATATAAACCGGAGGACTTAGTCCGGTTAGAGGAGACTCATCATCATAACCATACAAGCTAGACCTCTAGGGTTTAGCCATTATGATCTCGAGGTAGATCAACTCTTGTAATACTCGTATTCATCAATATCAATCAAGTAGGACGTATGGTATTACCTCCATAGAGAGGGCCCGAACCTGGGTAAACATCGTGTTCCTTGTCTCCTGTTACCATCGACCTTAGACGCACAGTTCGGGACCCCCTACCCGAGATCCACCGGTTTTGACACCGACAGTAGGCATTAAGCATGGAGTTATAGTTCAAATAAATGATTGCCCTATCATGATTGATCTGATGATAGTAGATATGCCTGAAGATCATATTGCTCCTATAATTCTTGGTAGAACCTTTTTAAGGACTATCAAAGCTGTGATAATGTGTTTGAGGTAAATGTAAGATTTGACTTACCCGCTAAAGATCCTTTTGTGAGACATTTCCCCAGGAAAAAGAAAATTAAGACACATACAGGAGAAAGCATCATTGTGAATGTCAAAATCCATGGTCTCGGTGTGTTTGCGTCACCTTGATCACCACTACGGTCGAGCTAACCGACTGTAAACAACCGCTTCGTGGGAGGCAACCCACGCGAATAAATTAGACAAGTGAGGTTCTATTTTCGTTTTAATAAAAAGAGTGATTGAAGTTCTAGATAAAGAATTAAGTTTGGAAGAGATGTTCTAATGAAGGCTTTGCTATGTGAAAATTAATTTACATGTTGTATTGACATTTGGATGCCTGGAAATATGTCTATGTATTGTGTTGGAACTAACCCCGCAGAAAAACAAGGAAAAAAAGAAGTCTCGGAAGAGAAGGGTCAAAAGACGGTCTTTCAAACGACCACAACAGTCGTCTGGATGGTCGCATGACTTCCTAGAGGTTCCAATGCAAAACAACCAGAGGCAACAGGGTGATCGACGGCATCCCTCTCATGTGCGGACTTTTGATATCTCTGCAGAAACAAGAAAAAAGTCCACATCATTTGCGGCGTTCCATACGGGCGAAGCTGCCCGTTTGAGCGGTTGTATGAGATCCTCAACCAGAAGAAGAAAACAACCAGGGCATTCGACGACATTCCATATGGGTGTTACTGCCCGTTTCGCCGGTCACATGAGGTATGAACAAATGCATGTAAGTTATCAGGGTGAACGACGGTGTTTCATACGAGCGCTTACGCTCATATGGGTGGTCGTATGGATCCCCAGCGGACACAATAAGCCCGAGGAAGGAGGTAAATCACCCCATCTCTCTCTTTCTTCTTCTTCCTTCAAACCTCTCCAAACCCTAGCAAAACTTTGCCCGATCTTCCTACTCGTTCGATTTCAGTTCAAATCCTTCCGTGAGATCGATCTACGGCATGTTTCTCCTCCGATCCGCAATTTATTTTTCACGAATCCATGTTCTACATGCCTAGCATTACCATGTCTAGGGAATACATATTTTTTTAATCCAAATTTGAGTTTAGCTTGGATTCGTTGATGTTTTTAGAGGAGTATGATGTTGTAACTACCATAGAATCAATATTGTTTAATTGTAGTGGACTGAAAAATTGTTTTGTAGATGTCTACGAGGAGGTCCACTTGCATATACGATGCTTTGAATTCATCCATCCCACAGCCACAACTTTCACTCAAGGGATCGTCTTCGCCGACCGTGAAGCAAGAAATAAATTTCAGAAACTCATTACAAGGAAGATCAAAGCATCCAAGTGGGCTTGCGAGTCAACACTCGCTAAGCTAGGTATTAGTAATGATTTCAATTTCTTTGTGATAATGCTGGGTTGCATCATTTTGTTTATCAGGGATGTGAAACATATGAAGATGCTTGAGTTTCTTAGTATTCTCTCGCATAATGTCGGTTTGATGCCAAATGCATATAAGGAGGAGTGGATCACTTTTCGTCTCTTGGACCAAGATTTCAACATCACTTTAGATGAGTGGTGTAATCACTTTGGCTTACCCTACAACTATGATGACATCCGTTATGTTTATGAGTTTACCAACCCGTGATACGTCTCCAACGTATCTATAATTTTTGCTTGCTCCATGCTGCTTATATTATCATTCTTGGATGTTTTACAATCATTTTATAGCAACTTTATATCAATTTTTGGGACTAAATTATTGACATAGTGCCCAGTGTCAGTTGTTGTTTTTTGCTTGTTTTTTACTTCGCAGAAAATCAATACCAAACGAAGTCCAAACGCATTGAAACTTTTTGGAGAATTTTTCTGGACCAGAAGACACCCGATGGGCCAAAGAAGTACCAGAGGGGAGCTCCGAGGTGAGCACAACCCACCAGGGCGCGCCTGGGGGCAGGCGCGCCCAGGTGGGTTGTGCCCACCTCGGTGGCCTCCCGCACTGCCTCTTTGCCCTATAAATTCCCAAATATTCCAAAACCCCCAAAGATAACCCTAGATCGGAAATTCCACCGCCGCAAGCCTCTGTAGCCACGAAAAACCAATCGGGAGCCCGTTCTGGCACCCTGTTGGAGGGGGAACTCATCACCGCTGGCCATCTTCATCATCCCGGCGGTAACCATGATGAGGAGGGAGTAGTCCACCCTCGGGGCTGAGGGTTTGTACTAGTAGTTATGTGTTTAATCTCTCTCTTGTGTTCTTGAGATGGCACGATCTTGATGTATCGCGGACTTTGTTAATATAGTTGGATCATATGGTGTTTTCCCCTCTCTATCTTGTTGTGATTAATTGAGTTTTCTCTTTGAGATTTTGTTTTATTGGATTGAATACTTTTATGGATTTGAGAGCACTTGATATATGTCTTGCATATGAATACCCGTGGTGACAATGGGGTATTATATTGATTCACTTGGTATATGTTTTGGCACTCAACTTGTGGATTCCCGAGGTGACATTGAGGCAATCTATGCATAGGGGTTGATGCACGTTCTCGTCTTTTGTTTCTCCGGTAGAAATCTTGGGGCACTCTTCGAGGTTCTTTGTGTTGGATTGAGTATTATGAATCTGAATTTGCTTCGGTGTTATTTTAGTATGAACTCTTGATGGATCAATCGGAAAGAATAGCTACAAACAATTTCTTCTTATGTTCTCCGCTAGATAAGAACTTTGGAGTGATTCTTCATTGCACTTTGAGGGATGGTTATATGATCCAATTATATTAGCATTGTTGAGAGATTGCACTAGCGAAAGTACGGACCCTAGGCCTTGTTTTCAAGCTTTGCAATACTGTTTGTGCTCACTTTTGTTACTTGCTACCTTACTGTTTTTTATTGTTACTATTACAAAAACCAATATCTACTATTATTACTACACTTTTATTATCATCTCTTCACCGAACTAGTGCACCTATACAAATTACCATTGTATTTGGTGTGTTGGGGACACAAGAGACTCTTTGTTATTTGGTTGCAAGGTTTTTTGAGAGAGACTATCTTCATCCTACGCCTCCCACAGATTGATAAACCTTAGGTCATCCACTTGAGGGAAAATTGCTACTGTCCTAAAAATCTCTGCGCTTGGAGGCCCAACACGTGTCTACAAGAATAAAGTTGCATAGTAGACATCAACCCGCACCGGAGACAATCCTTCTACCAGATGAGTCACAATGGCTCAAGGCAAATAGCCAATTGCATTGAAAGTCCTGTTGTAAGTTATTTCTATTATGTTATCACTAACTCATTGTAGGCACAAGTTTTCTAAGGTTAATGATGAGAACATGCTAGTTCTCTGGAAAGCAGCAAACCTTGACGTCGATTATTCTCCCAACTTAAGGGCAATACTTTTGCTACACCTCACGCACCAAGCAAATCATGCAAGGAGATATTGTGTGTGGAGGAGTGATCACCATGTTGGCAAACTCCCTTGGTCTCAACTACAATCACCTTCTCCCCATTGTCGGTAACAACCTTGTTAATATTCGTGTTCTTACTAGCGCTGGAATGGTAGTAGTCATCATTGCATTAAAATCCTTGGAGTGGAATACTTGTTGCCTACTCCTATGCCTAACCGTTTTTCCATAGAACATTGGCAATTGCATTATCTTGCACAGGAAGGAGATGCAGCTTTTGACCAAGAAGGCCCAGAACCTGAACAAGTAGATGAGGAAGAACTCGCTACCGACGAAAAAAGGAGCAGTCTCCTTTTGGTTCAATAAACCTTGGTACTTAACTAAGGGAAATACTTTGTGGTACTATACTACATCACCTTCCTCTTTGGAGAATCCCAGCACTAGCAGAGGCCCAACAAAATCTACAAGAAGTTGCGTAGTAGACATCACTGATGCACTAGCACAATTGGTGTAAACCGTGATGCAAAGTTTCCCCACACCTAAACTCTCTACTGCAGCAAAACAAAACATTTATTTCCATTTTTTTACTTTTTATTTTATTTATTTGTGCTTTTTACTTTCTTTCGTCCGCAACCAATTACAATACCCATATGGTATATTTGTTCTTCTAGAACAATACTAATCCCTGCAGATATTCAAACAACTAATTCACACAAGATCTATGACAACTTTTGTGTGATAGAAACGACAATATTAATACTCTCCTCCACTTCTTGTTGGGAAAGATAACTAATTGGATACTTACGCCAAAGAAACCAAAGCTCTGACGCTCCTCAGACGATGTCCGCTGGCAAGCTTAACTTTCTGGGTAGCAACAAACATCAGCACATAGACACCCGATTTTTACGTGACCCCACCCCCCAACTTGAGGGGAAATACCATGGGCCGAAGCCACCTAAATCCTCTTCCACTTTTATCAAACGTGGGATGCAATGAGTTCGTCTCTAGGTAGCACTAGAGACTCTCATACATCAAGATTTCTGAATCTTGGAACACAAAAAATGGGGGGTGGGCTCAAGAGATAGGGATTGGAACAATCTCACCAAAGATAATGGAACCGCGGCTTGAAGGGGACAAGGTAGTGGATCTGGGCCATCACAACCTTAGGTAGGAGCTCCCTTTACTTCTTCCCTCAATCTTTATTTCTTTCTCTTTCTCTCTTGGTTTTTTTCTCTTCTTATTCAATGGAGGCTGATCTGATTTTCGTCACTCTCAGTGGTGGCTGTTGGATGGAGGGTAAGACATCCCCATCCTTGTGTGCAAATTCCAAAATAGTCTTATGTCATAGCCCTAATAGGTAGTGCATTTTACACACCTTTGGATTGCCTAAAAGGCTTCAAGTGTTCATCTCCTCACACCTCACATGAGGAGGATATCCCAACAGAAACAATCCTAAAAAACATAAGCCTAGCCCATCTAGAAAAACAAGAATAACCGAAGAAGAATGGAACCAAATTATATCTCATTTAGATGAGTTTTGCACACTCCTTTTTTAAGTTCAATACTTTCTTACACTCTCTGGTCTTTCCTACCACCAACAAGTTGTGGTCCGAGCAAAAATGCATAGCTGGGCCAACAAACTATTCTCTCCGTCTTGAATCAGTTGTCTTAGGGTGTGTTTGGCAGGGTGCGTGGAGAGTGTATGAGAGCAAAAATTCTCAATCCGACCCACTTTTGCTTATTTGGTAGGGTGTATGGGCTCATCTGGGCTATGCCGCCCATCTGATGCAAAAGGACCCTGAGCCATGCCCATCTCATGCACCATTGAGAGGGTGCATGGAGGCAGCCATGCTCGCCCTGACCCTCATCCCCACCCACCAGACCACGTCTAGATATGTTTAAATTTTCAAAAAATGTTCATAATTTCAAATTTTACTTAAATTTTCAAACAAATTGAAAAAGTGGAGAATTTGATTTTTTGTTTAAATTTTTAAAAAATGTTCAAACTTTCAAATTTTGTTTAAATTTTCTAAAAAAATAAAATTTGCTAATTTTTTTTAAAAGTTTAGAATTTCGAAATTTGTTTAAATTTTGAAAAAAAATTCAAAATTTGTTTAAATTTTCTAAAAATGTTTAGAATTTCAAATTTTGTTTAAATTTTCAATAAAAGTTCAGAATTTCAAAATATGTTTACATTTTTGTTCATATTTTTTCAGTTTTGTTCACCATTCAAAAAATTATTTGGAATTCAAAATTGTTGAGCATGTCTAAACACATACGGGTTGTCAAACAAAGTCTCAGCTCAGCATGTCTCAGCGCATACACCGCTGCCAAACAACAGCAAATGCATGGACTTAGCATATCTACATTCAACATGTATGAAAGGAGAACAATTAGGCTAGGTCCATACATGCTACCAAACACATCCTAAATTTGTGAAGGATGTATTTAAACTTATTTTTTAAAGTACTAGGCACATTTTATTGTTATATACATCCGTATATATCCGTATTCAAAACAAGTAATTTAAGACAGAGATAATAATACTTGGTGCATTCGACTTCTGCAGGAACCGTTTCTCTCTGCAAGCATTAGCTTTCTCTTAGAGCATCTACAGCCGCATTAGCTTTCTCTTAGAGCATCTACAGCCGGACTTTGCTAATCCGGCCCCTCAAATGTCCGCGAACGTGACTGGGTGTATCCACGGACAGTGACCAGTCACGTCTCAAATTAACCACTCTGTATCTGCCTCTCACATATTTCAATCCCTAAATTCATACAAAGCATGTAAAAGAAGTCCTACGTACTACCCTAGCTCTTCTTCATCGTCGGAGATGCCCACGACGACAGTGCCAGGTGCCGGCTGGATGGGCGGGTAGGAGGGCTCTGGCTCATCCTCCTCCTGCTCGACCTCATCCATGTAGGCGAGCATCTCCGCCTCCTCCACAGCCTGCTGCGCCTTTATCTCCTGTCAGCGACGCCGTCTGACCTTCACAGGCGACTCAGACTAGAGGGAATCGAGGGTGGCCTGCTGCTCCGCCCGCAAATCCGCGTCGCTAGTGTCCCCCACATCCTCTTCCTTCGGCTCATCCTCATCCTCCTCAACCTCCTCCTCCACCACCACCTCCTCCTTCTCCTCTTCCAACTCCTCCGGATCCACTGCGTCTGGAGGTAGCCCTGTGGCGATCTGGGCTTCGCGCCTAGCCCGGATTTGCTCAAGGAGCTCGAGCCGGCGCTCCGGCGTAAGAAATGGCTCGCTCCTCACCCGGCGGCGTGGGGGCATGGCTACTAAGCGGATAGGCGGAGGCAAATGTGAATGGATGGTAGGGTTTCGATGCAACGCTCAACTTAAATAGCCGAGTTAGGCACTACGCGGCCCGCCGGAGCTGCGCCACGCGGCGCCACCGGTCTGGCGGAGGAGACGAGTTTCGGACCGCCAGGTTTCAGGGCGTTTTCGGCTAAGACCCCTTCGTCAGTCCTACGTGACGGGCGTGTCCGGACGCGCCCGGACGCCTCATATTGGGGCTGGATATAAGGGCTGTCAGTCAGCTCGGACGTTTGAGGCCAGTTTGAGACGTTCATCTGGATCAAAAAATTATGACCGGCCAGTGACCACGCAGTCCGCCCATGCGTTTGAGAAGAACTGAGGCGCCCGACTATAGATGCTTTTAGAAGCATGGAGACTGCGGTGGGCAAATGGAGGAGCTGTCCAGCATGGAACATGGTACATGAGACGATCCAAAGACTACCTTTTTCCGGTGCAGCTTCGCGATAAAAGTCCATATGCTTCTGTTCATCCCCACGTAGGTGTAAATCATGAGATTCTTTCCCAATTTGTGCCATCCAAGCGACCAACTTTGTCGAAAATCAAAAAACTTTGTGGAAAATCCAAGCGACCAACTTGACGCTGCCGGTCAAGAGGGGTTCTTGGGAGAGGTCGGAAACAGCAGCAAAGTTTCTTGTCCGCTATCTATATTTCAGCACAACCCACCTCTCCCTCTCTCACCCGCACCTCGCCGCCCTTCCTCCGGATCTCGGCTCTGCTCGGCGGCGCCAGCAGAACGGGGTCGGATCGGAGGCATACGAGCGAATCCCCCCGACAACGTAGTTCACAGCTCGAGAGGCCGGCCCAATAGAGCATTGATTCCTCTGTGCTCGCCACGTCATGGCGGCGGCGCTCATGGACGGCGAGCTCGGGAGCCTCCTGAAGGTGACGACGGCGGTTTGGGCGGCCATGTACTACGCCCGCATGTCCGCCGCGGTCATACGCCCTGGCGCGGCTCGCCTCGCCGCGCTCCTGCCCGCCGTCGCGCTCTTCTGCGCGATCCCCTTCGCCTTCTCCACCACCACGTTCCGCGGCAGCTCCGCCTTCTTCCTCAGCTGGCTCGGCACCTTCAAGCTCCTCCTCCTCGCCGCCGGCCGCGGGCCGCTGGACCCGTCCCTCTCCCTGCCCCACTTCGTGTTCTCCGCCTCCCTGCCCGTCAAGTTCCGGCAGCCCGCCTCCGCCTCCGCCAAAGCGAAGGACCAAGATCCCGCTTCGGGCGGCCCGGCCAAGATCCTCGTCTCCGGCGCCGTCATCCCCTTCATCATCTACGCATACCAGTTCAAGGACGCGATGCGCCGGTGGCAGCTCGTCCTCCTGTACACCGTGCACATCTACTTCTCCCTGGAGCTCCTGCTGGGCTCGGTGCGCGCCGTGATCCACGGCGTGCTGGGCATGGAGATGGAGCCGCAGGTGGACCGGCCGTACCTGGCGTCGTCGCTGCGGGACTTCTGGGGCCGGCGGTGGAACCTCATGGTGCCCGCCATCCTCCGGCCGTCGGTGCACAGCCCCGTGCGCGCGCGCCTCGGCGACGCGGCGGGGGTCATGGCGTCCTTCCTCGTCTCCGGGCTCATGCACGAGGTGATGTTCTACTACATCATGTGGCAGCCGCCCAGAGGCGACGTGACCGCCTTCTTCGTCCTGCACGGGGCGTGCACCGCGGCGGAGGGGTGGTGGGCGCGGCACGCCGGGTGGTGGCGCCCGCCGCGGGCGGCCGCGGTGCCGCTCACGCTGGCGTTCGTGGGCGGGACGGGGTTCTGGCTCTTCTTCCCGGCCATGATCAGGGGCGGGCTGGACGAGCTCGCGCTGCAGGAGTGCCAGGGCTTGGTGGCGGCCATGGAGCAGGCCGGCCGGTGGCTCGCCGGCGGTGGCGGCGGCGGCGCCGGTCCCATTCTTTCCACCCGCTGACCGTGACCAGCAGAAAACATTCGCTGTGACGAGATATCGAGCGTGTGCCGTACGATTAGGATCCAAAGGGTGATAGGAGTATACTGCTTGAGATGTGGACTGGACTGTGGTAGACTTCGGATCTTGGAAGATCGTGATTGAACCCATTCATTGATCAATAATAATTAATTAAATATATTGCTATTCAGATCTTCGCTGGCTGCTACGTAGTGCTATCTCTACAGTCTGGCGATATTCTTTTCTGAATTAAAATTAATGATGGCGACGGAGCTGCTGAACGGCGAGTTGTTTTCCATCTTCTTCCCCGGCTGACCCGTACCGTACTACTCAGCTGAGATAGAACGGCACTTGATCGTGACCGGTGAAATACGCCTTCTTGCAGCGCCAGAGATTTTCCACGGAGACCGAGGAAGGCATGCATTCGAGAGTTCCTTTTTCAAAGGACACTAATATCCAGTGCCCGTCGGACACGGAATCTTTCACTGGAACCATGCTTTCTGATCGAACGAATTACTTGTTCCAACCATCCTTGTGTCCGACGGAAAAGAATTATATAAGATCAAGTCTTACGAGTTAGCATGTGAGACCCATCCTAATTGATGAAATGTGGCATTCACAAATGATAAAGCATCGAATCTCTCCTTCCTGATTTGAAGTGGGGCTGGGGTAGATGCTTTGTGATTTGTAAATGTCACGTGTCATCCATCAATGTGGGTCTCACATGCTAACCCGTGAGACATGGTCTCATATAATTCTTTTTCGTCGGACATGAGGATAGTTGGAACAAGCAATTCGTTCGATCAGAAAGCAACGTTCCAGTGAAAGATTCCGTTCACTAGAGGCGTGTTTGGTTGCCCGCATCGAGCCCAACCAGGTCCGCGCGGGAAGGAAAAGGCCTGTTTGGTTGTCTGGTTTCACTGTTAGGCCTGCATCGCACGCTTCTTAAAGCAGCCCAGAGCTTAGCTCGCTGAAAACACTCGGATCGGCAGTTTCTCGCGAGGCAGGCTGAGTGCGGCGCGAGGTCGCACGGACGGGTGCGACGCGAGGGCGAGGGGGGAATGGCGGGAGATGGGAAATCTGGCGCGCCGTCCCGGCGCAAAATCTAGCCACATCCCCCTTTCACTCGCTCACCCATAGCCACTACCTCATTTCTTCCCTACTGCCTCACCAGCGGCGGCGGCTGCGATTTTAGATCTGCACTAGAGGCGGCGACGGCGGAAGAGGCGGCGGCGTTTGCGGCGGATCTGATGCTCCCCCTGCTATTGGCCATCGTCTAGTCGACCTTGTCTGTGCCATGGCTCCCCCTACGTTGGCCTCATCTCCGATGCTGGTAAGCAGCACCCCCTTCCCCTTTGTTAGGTCGGTGGTTAGGCTGTTGCAAGGTGTAGGATCGATTTCTCACTGAACGAATCGTCGATGTTGACTAGGTTATGGACTCACGGATGAGGCTGATAATTCAGGCAGCAGCACTGATAAGTGTGATTCAGGCATGGGTCATGTTCATGCACCAGAGAGTTGTTCGTCGTGTCGGGAGACCTTTGATCCACTATGGTCCAATGTTTATCCGGGAACAAGAGAGGATCCAAAATCTGAACTACATCTACAACTGCAATGACGTCGAGGCTCTGTGGATGCTTCGAATGGAAAGAGCACCATTTGCTAGACTTGTCGAGACCTACAGGGGAAGGGGGCTGCTACAAGATAACATCAACACCAGTGTGGAAGAGCAAGTGACCATGTTCCTCCATGTTGTTGACCATAACCAGAGGTTCAGGGTCATTCACAACATGTTCAGGAGATCAATGGAGACCATCTCTAGGTACTTCAAGCAGGTGCTTTTTGCTGTTGGGAGCTTAGAGGAGACATGATCAGGAGACCATCTGGCCAGACTCCACCTAAGATTCGCGGAAGCCCAAAATGGTATCCGTACTTCAAGGTGAACATTGACAATATACACTTTTCATGGCTTGATATGCTTGTATTGTTCAAGTTGAGCACTAGTACAGGCTTGTGATGCCATTTTCAGGATTGCATTGGGGCAATAGATGGTACTCATGTCACTGCCAGAGTTTCTAGGTCACAATCTGCAGCGTGCAGGGGGGGAAGCACTACACAAGTCAGAATGTGCTTCCTGCTGTTGACTTTGATCGGAAGTTCACATAGGTGCTAGCTGGCTAGGAGGGGTCAGCGCATGATGCTAACATTCTCACTGACAGCATGAGTCGACCTGATGGGATCAACATCCCCGACGGCAAGTTCTACCTTGGAGATGCTGGCTATGCATGTCGGTCGGGTATTCTTCCACCCTTCAGGAAAACCAGGTACCATCTCAACGAGTTCTCTGGTAGGGACGATACTAGGACTGCACATGAGTTGTTTAATCTTAGACACTACAACCTGAGTAACTGTTGAGAAGGCATTTGGAACTCTGAAGAATAGGTTTAAAATCCTGGATCAGAAGTCATTCCACCCATACTCCACTCAGGGTAAGCTTGTTCTTGCTTGTTGCATTCTGCATAATTGGATCCTCCAGTGAGGCTTTGATGAACACGTGTCTGAGGAGGAAGAGGTTGAGCCTGACGATGTTGTTAGCTCCGGCCATGGTGTGGAGGCATTTAACAATGACGCTTGGAAGAATAAAAGGTTAGAGTGGGCAAAGGCAATGTGGCTTAACAGAGGTCAGTGTAGAATTTGAAGAAGAGGAGGAAGCAGCAGCAGCAGAAGAAGAAGAAGAAGAAGAAGAAGAAGAAGAAGATCTGGTAGCAGCAACACCAATGAACTATCCCCTATTTAGTCAATGGCTCTTAATAATTTGAACTGTCATTTGATAGTAGTTAGGATAAACTGTCATTTGTTTAACTAGCTGGCACTACATGTTCAGACTGTGTGTGGTAAGCTCAGCACTAGTTAGAAGTAGTGACAACACCTTATGCAGGTTGTAATCAAACACCATGTCATATGTACGTCTAATACAATATGGGCAACCAAACGTCGGGTCAAAAATGGTTGTCTCATGCAACTAAGGTACATGCAAGCAACCAAACTATGTGCATTTAGGGTCTTTTTGCCTGCATCCTCTCAAACTGACTCACTGGAGCCAGGCTCGATTGGTAATGTAACCAAACACGCCCTAGAACATGGGGTGCTGGTCCTATGGGGACTTAGCACGATAATTTCCCGACTGTGTGCTACAACAAAGTTTGCCCGACTCCGACGATGGAGGGGCGATGACGGCGGCGCAACTTCGGCTCGCTTCGGTGCTTGTAGTCGTCGCTAGGTGGTCTACGGATCTGAATGTAAATTTTATTATTTTTAGTGTTTGTTGTACTACTATGATTGAAGATAAATAGGTTGTACGTTTTTCCCGCAAAAAGGAAAAAAACACGCCCTAGACCAAATAGCCCAGCGTGATTTTTTTAGTTTTGGTACGAGAAAACTCAAACCGCGTCACCGCGAGAGCTTTTTTTTTAGGGGTAAACCACACCGCGAGAGCTAAATCTGCTTATATAGCGTCATGGCAGGAGGTACGAGAAAACTCAAACCGTTAGAGCTAAATCTCGCTTATAGCGTGATGGTAGGATCTTTCGCTTGAAGCGTCTGCAGTAACGGGCCGGCTCATTAGCACATACTCCCTCCTTCCCATTATATATATTAGGCGTGTAAGCTTAACTAGAAAATCCCAAAATACAAGTCGTGTTAGCTCTAGCACTCCGGCATTCTCTTTATGGTAATGAATTTGTTGCTGCAGCTAGCAATTAACGGTACACTGTAGCTGTTAGCAGACATTGTTGAGCTTACATCGTCTCGTATGATTGTGTGGCACCGATGATCTACACTATGCATTAATTTCCGTGTAAAAAGCTAAAATGCCTTATATAATGGGAAGGAGGGAGTACTAAAGAAGGAAGCGCGGGGACGAACGCCGGATCTCGTGGTTGAAGATACCGCTGCTAACACCGAGTTACCGTCGGGTTCATGTTAAGTTTGTAGGGCATGGCCAAGTTGAAGGAAAAGAGCCAGGTTTTCACTGGTTTTCTGTGGTAATTTTTTTCTTTTTTTTCATCGGTTTTTTTTCGTTTCTTTCTAAGTTTTTACTTTTTTACTTTTTTTTTTTTTCTTTTTCTCCATTGTCTTTTTTTCTTTCATTTTTTTTCGATTTTTTTTGTTTTTTCTCTCATTTTGATCAGTTTTCATTTGTTTTATCTGGGGGTTTTCCTGTTTTCTACTCCCTCCGTCTTATAATGTAAGACGTTTTTTGACACTAAAGTAGTGTTAAGAAACGTCCTATATTATGGGATGGAGGAGTAACATATTTTTTGGTATATATGTAATATATTTTTTAATACAAGTTTAATTATTTTCAAAAACAGGATTAACATTGACTCAATACATGGTCAACATTTTTCAAAACACATCTATCATTTTTTAAATGCCTGACCAAACTTTTAAATACCAGATTAACATTTTTTAATACATGGTCAACATTTTTATACACTATTAACAATTACTTTAAATACTTAATTAACATTTTTCAAATACAAGTTAAACATTTTTTCAGTATAGGGTCAACATTTTTTCTATACACATTTAATATTTGACAGATGCTTGATTAACCTTTTCGAATACCAAATTGATATTTTTTTATAGATGGTCAACATTTTTCTATACACATTTAACATTTTTGGAATACTTGATTAACATAATTCAAATAGAAATTTCACATTTTTTTAATACATGGACCATATTTTTCTATGCACATTTAACATTTTTAAAATACTTAATTAACATTTTCAAATACTTGTTAACATTTTTAATACATAACCAACTGTTTTTCACATGTATATTGCGCGAACCAATTGCATACAGGGCCTTTTGTTAGCCTCCTGGCTCTATCACAATTCCCTTGTGCAGGAAAAAAAGACACGGTGCATAAATATTACCATCAACAAAAAAGTCAATAATTTGTGATACAGAAAAGGCAATATAGAAAAAATGCATTTGTCATGGTGTATAATTTTTTTTGGCATGGTACAATACATGAAAAACATACTCCCTCTGTGTCAAAATATCAGACGTTTTTCAACACTATGACAGTGTCAAAAATCTCTTAGAGAGAGCACGTTAGAAAATTGCCATGCTATTGCACGATAAAACATGGTCTATGCTGACATGGCAAAGTTGAACATCAAATTTGTATGTTATTCTCTAGTCCATAAAGTTAGCACTTAAAAAAAATCAAGTGTAAGATACCTAACCCTTAAAGAAAAAAGTCCATTTTACTATCCTGAATAAAGTAGGTGGTTTACTTTACCCACTAATCTGTTTTTCAGCTTCTTTTACCCCTCAAACAAACCCAAACCGGACAAAATACCTCCTGACTGGTTTTTCTCCACTTGCTGCTGATGTGGCACTAGTCAATGGCGGTTTTGACTTGGGTGGGCCCCCCTTGTCAGGTTTCTCTCTCTCTCTCTCTTTCTCTCTCCAGGTACACCCGCCGGTGAGCCTCCTCCTCGGCTCCCGCCCCTTCTTCTTTCCCGCATTGCCGCCGCCGCAGTGGGAGCACTTCTCCAGGCTGCAGCAGCCTTCTCCTCGTCCTCCTTCACATCCTCCTTGTCCTCCTCGTCATGCTGCTGCTGCGTACCATGACCACGACGACTCTCTCTCCTTGCTCTAAATGCCATGGCCGGCGCTCCGTTCCGCAGATCGGCGCTGCTGAGAACCATCGTGGCCACCTGAGACCACCGTCACCGTCGGCCTCCAGCACCCTCGACTTTGATCCCGCCGCCATGCCACAGATCTGCGTCCATCGTCGCCGTTCGTCACCCAGCACCCGTCCCCGTCGGGCGCCGACTTCGGATCCGGCGAGGACCATGCTGTTGGAACCGGTCTTTCAGGTAGCAGTGCATGCACTAACGTGCGTGTTGTTGCTGCGCCAACAACCCACGATCTGCATGCTAGCTTCTAGGAGTGGTTAGCCTGTGCATAGGTGCGTTAGTTAGTCTAGCCGTGTGTGTGTGTGTGTGTTATCTGTGTATAAGTGTACACCCAGAGGATAATACAATCATGAGTTCTTCCTCACTTTTATTTCCTTCACATGCAGTCGCCGCTGTGCAAGCTCCTCTGCCTCGCCGCCAGGCAGATGCCGACGGTGGCGTCACTGGACGGCACGGACGTGCTGCAGGAGGCCCGGAGGTGGCCGGCGGCGAGCTCCTTGTCGGAGCAGAAGCGACGAGACGACCGACAACGGAGCAGCGCTAGGAGTGAGAGGTCGTCGGCGTGGAGGGCTTCAGCGGCGGCACAACGGCGCGGTGGTGCTCAGACGCAGCCGTGCATAGAGGAGGTCGGGGGCTCGGGGCTGTTGTAACTTGGAGAGAGAGAGAGAGAGAGACCTGACGAGGGGGGCCCACTCCGGATCAAAACCACCGTTGACTAGTGCGACATCAGCAGTGGGTGGAGAAAAACCAGTCAGGGGGTGTTTTGTCCGGTTTGGGTTTGTTTGGGGGGTAAAAAAAGTAGAAAAATAGATCAGGGGATAAAGTGAACCACCCACTTTATTCAGGGTAGTAAAATGGACTTTTTCACCCCTAAAAGATGTCATGATTCATCCTTCTATAGAAAGGTAAACTACGACATGACCACAATCACTATATATACCAATAAAAAACAGATATAAGACAATAAAATTTGCCATGATCTAGCTAATAAATTTCCATAATCTAAAGAATAAAATTGTCATGCTACCTAAAATGAAACTGTCATAGTCTAATTAATAAAAATGGTCATGATCTAAATAATAAAATTATTGCCATGATATAATTAATAAAAATTGCCATCATCGTCTAAAGAATAAAACTGACATACTACCAACAATAAAACTAACATAGCCTAATTAATAAAAATGTCCTTCTACCTACAACAAAACTACCATAGTCTAATTTAGGAAAACCTATGGTTGAATGGTTAGGAGGACAGTGTTATCTCCAGCCCACCAGAGTTCAAGTCCTAAACTTGAAACTGGTGCTCACATTTTCCTAGATTAGACTTTCCGGCGATGTTTGTTCAGTTGGAGGAGACGGTCTCGTCGACTATGGGATGCCTGTGGTGACTTCGTCAATCTCAACATTATGCCGGCTCAGTCTCTCGAAGGTGTTCACAGGGGTAGAGTGTGTGTGTGTGTGCGTGCGTTCATAGGGATGAGTGTATGCTCGTGGATGTAAACGAATTCGATTGTATTGTGTTCAAAATTTTAGAAATTTGTTCTCTAAAATAACATGGCAACTTTTTTTTGAATTTGTAATGGACACAGGGGAAAAATTAGTCATTGTGTTATTTGAAAAGGATGGCTAATTTGGGATATTGTTCTTTCAAAAGAGGGAAAATTTACGGATTTACCATGAATATATTGAAATTTCCATGTGACAACTTGGAAATAATAATAGAAATGACATGTAGACATTATGAAAATTTATAAAAATGCCATGTTTGAAAAATGGGAAAATGTTATGAATTTTGCATGTCACAAGTAAAAAATTTACATTTGCTCTTAAATGCAAAAAAAAGAAGCAGATTTGCGATAGCACAATATAGGTGTTTTGGAATGTTTGCCATGGTAAGTTCAGAACATCCTATGAAATTAGCCATGAAAAATTAGCCATAACAACTATAAGCAATCATTTCTCTTTATAAGAACATCTCATGGCATCGCCAGATTTATGAAAAAGTCTTCTGTTGCCATGACCTAGAGCAAACAGTTCTTAAGTTGCCATGTGTATCAACTGAAAAATGCCATGTTGAGTGCTTAAATTTTGAAATTAAACTAGCTGTAGCTTAGATATAAGCCTGTTGTACTCACATCCATTGAGAATAAAATGGAGCAAAACAAAACTATAATAAAAAGCTTCAGAAAGAGCATACTAAAAAATACTGCAGCGATGATGTCGAGCCCGCTCTTCTCCCTATGCCCATCGTCGAGCCAGACCTGCTCGTGCGCCCTTGTCAAGCCCCACCTTCTCCCGTGCCGTCGCCGAGCCCGGTCTCCTCCCGTGGTGGCCATCCGCATGCTCCTCGGAAGCAGGAGATGGGGCCACCACAGCGGTACCTACGGACATCGACGAAGACGATAACGGGCATCGTCGTGGCCTCCTCGGAGCCGCGTCACGGTGTCCTGGGGATGGCGATGCCCGTGGTGGTAGTGCGCGTGGGGGAATACGCTGAGGAGAGGTCGGTGAGGCCTAGCGGTGGACCACCGCTACTACTTCCCCATTGACCACCACCATGCATCCTTGGCGACCATGAACGCGCAACTCCCGACGATGACAAAATGTGCAGACCCTACCACCACACCACCGCGTCCCTGGCCACCACCACTGCTTTGAGCCCAGCACACCTCCGTCCGTGCCGCACGCCTAGAGAAACTCCAGGACACCGTGACGCTGGGGAATAGCTCTAGGTGAGGCTGGGGAATGAGAGCGCGCGGGGGGGGGGGGGAGGAAGACATAGCTGAGGTCGTTCGTTGGATTGGACTCCTGCGCAAAAGAATCCGTGTTGCTCATGTGGCAACAACATTGGGCCAAGATCCGTGATAGACGATCGAACGACATGAAAAGGGTTCGCTTGGAAGGATGAAAATGTGAACGTTGGCCCATTAGTACCCCTGTTGGGGAACGTAGTAATTTTAAAAAAAATTCTACGCACACACATGATCATGGTGATGCATAGCAACGAGAGGGGAGAGTGTGTTCACGTACCCTCGTAGACCGAAAGCGGAAGCGTTAGCACAACGCGGTTGATGTAGTCGTACGTCTTCACGATCCGACTGATCCAAGTACCGAACGCACGGCACCTCCGAGTTCAGCACATGTTCAGCTCGATGACGTTCCACGAACTCCGATCCAGCAGAGCTTCACGTGAGAGTTTCGTCAGCTCGATGGCGTGATGACGGTGATGATGATGCTACTGACGCAGGGCTTCGCCTAAGCACTGCTACGATATGATCGAGGTGGATTATGGTGGAGGGGGCACCGCACACGGCTGGGAGAGATCAACAGATCAACTTGTGTGTCTAGAGGTGCCCCTGCCCTCGTATATAAAGGAGCAAGGGGGAGGCCGGCCGACCCCTGTAGGCGCGCCAGGAGGAGGAGTCCTCCTCCTAGTAGGAGTAGGACTCCCCTCTTTCCTACTCCTACTAGGAGGGGAAAGGAAGGGGGAGAGGGAGAAGGAAAGGGGGGCACCCCCCTCCTAGTCCAATTCGAACCAGAGGGGAAGGGACGCGCGGCCTGCCCTAGGCCAGCCCTGTCTCTCCACTAAGACCCATAAGGCCCACTATTTCTCCCGGGGGGTTCTGCCAACCCTCCGGCACTCCGGTTTTCTCCGAAACTATCCGGAACACTTCCGGTGTACGAATATAGTCGTCCAATATATCGATCTTTATGTCTCGGCCATTTCGAGACTCCTCGTCATGTCTATGATCATATCCGAGACTCCGAACTACCTTCGGTACATCAAAACACAAAAACTCATAATACCAATCATCACCGAACTTTAAGCGTGCGGACCCTACAGGTTCGAGAACTATGTAGACATGACCGAGACACGTCTCCGGTCAATAACCAATAGCAGAACCTGGATGCTCATATTGGCTCCCACATATTCTACGAAGATCTTTATCGGTCAAACCGCATAACAATATACACTGTTCCCTTTGTCATCGGTATGTTACTTGTTCGAGATTCGATCGTCGGTATCTCAATACCTAGTTCAATCTCGTTACTGCCAAGTCTCTTTACTCGTTTCGTAATACATCATCCCGCAACTAACTCATTAGTTACAATGCTTGCAAGGCTTATAGTGATGTGCACTACCGAGTGGGCCCAAAGATACATCTCCGACAATCGGAGTGACAAATCCTAATCTTGATTTATGCCGACTCAACAAGTACCATCAGAGACACCTGTAGAGCACCTTTATAATCATCCAGTTACGTTGTGACGTTTGGTAGCACACAAAGTGTTCCTCCGGTAATCGGGAGTTGCATAACCTCATAGTCATAGGAACATGTATAAGTCATGAACAAAGCAATAGAAGTAAACTAAACAATCAAGTGCTAAGCTAACGGAATGGGTCAAGTCAATCACATCATTCTCCTAATGATGTGATCCCGTTGATCAAATGACAACTCATGTCTATGGTTAGGAAACTTAACCATCTTTGATTAGTGAGCTAGTCAAGTAGAGGCATACTAGTGACACTCTGTTTGTCTATGTATTCACACATGTACTAAGTTTCCGGTTAATACCATTCTAGCATGAATAATAAACATTTATCATGATATGAGGAAATAAATAATAACTTTATTATTGCCTCTAGGGCATATTTCCTTCAGTCTCCCACTTACACTAGAGTCAATAATCTAGATTACACAGTAATGATTCTAACACCCATTGAGCCTTGGTGTTGATCATGTTTTTCTCGTGAGAGAGGCTTAGTCAACGGGTTTGCAACATTTAGATCCGTATGTATCTTGCAAATCTCTATGTCTCCCACCTGGACTTGACCGCGGATGGAATTGAAGCGTCTCTTGATGTGCTTGGTTCTCTTGTGAAATCTGGATTCCTTTGCCAAGGCAACTGCACCAGTATTGTCACAAAAGATTTTCATTGGACCCGATGCACTAGGTATGACACCTAGATCGGATATGAACTCATTCATCCAGACTCCTTCATTCGCTGCTTCCGAAGCAGCAATGTACTCCACTTCTCACGTAGATCCTGCCACGACACTTTGTTTAGAACTGCTCTAACTGACAGCTCCACCGTTCAATATAAACATGTATCTGGTTTGCGATTTAGAATAGTCCGGATCAGTGTCAAAGCTTGCATCAACGTAACCATTTACGATGAGCTCTTTGTCACCTCCATAAATGAGAAACATATCCTTAGTCCTTCTCAGGTATTTCAGGATGTTCTTGACCGCTGTGCAGTGATCCACTCCTGGATTACTTTGGTACCTCCCTGCTAAACTAATAGCAAGGCACACATCAGGTCCGGTACACAGCATTGCATACATGATAGAGCCTATGGCTAAAGCATAGGGACATCTTTCATTTTCTTTCTATCTTCTGCAGTGGTCGGGCATTGAGTCTTACTCAACTTCACACCTTGTAACACAGGCAAGAACCCTTTCCTTGCCTGATCCATTTTGAACTTCAAAACTTTGTCAAGGTATGTGCTTTGTGAAAGTCCAATTAAGCGTATTGATCTATCCCCATAGATCTTGATGCCCAATATGTAGGCAGCTTCACCGAGGTCTTTTATTGAAAAACTTTTATTCAAATATCCTTTTATGCTATCCAGAAATTCTATATCATTTCCAATCAACAATATGTCATCCACATATAATATTAGAAATGCTACAGAGCTCCCACTCACTTTCTTGTAAATACAGGCTTCTCCAAAAGTCTGTATAAAACCATATGCTTTGATCACACTATCAAAATGTTTATTCCAACTCCGAGAGGCTTGCACCATTCCATAAATGGATCGCTGGAGCTTGCACACTTTGTTAGCAACATTTGGATCAATAAAACCTTCAGGTTGTATCATATACAACTCTTCTTCCAGAAATCCATTCAGGAATGCAATCTTTACATCCATTTGCCAAATTTCATAATCATAAAATGCGGCAATAGCTGACATGATTCGGACGGACTTAAGCATCGCTACGGGTGAGAAGTTCTCATCGTAGTCAACTCCTTGAACTTGTCAAAAACCTTTCGCAACAAGTCGAGCTTTGTAGACAGTAACATTACCATCAGCGTCTGTCTTCTTCTTGAAGATCCATTTATTCTTGATGGCTTGCCGGTCATCGGGCAAGTCAACCAAAGTACACACTTTGTTCTCATACATGGATCCCATCTCGGATTTCATGGCCTCTAGCCATTTTATGGAATCTGGGCTCATCATCGCTTTCTCATAGTTCGTAGGTTCGTCATGGTCTAGTAACATGACCTCCAGAACAGGATTATCATACCACTCTGGTGCGGATCTTACTCTGGTTGACCTATGAGGTTCCGTAGTAATTTGATCTGAAGTTTCATGATCATCATCATTAGCTTCCTCACTAATTGGTGTAGGTGTCATAGGAACCGGTTTCTGTGATGAACTACTTTCCAATAAGTGAGCGGGTACAATTACCTCATCAAGTTCTACTTTCCTCCCACTCACTTCTTTCAAGAGAAACTCCTTCTCTAGAAAGGATCCATTCTTAGCAACAAAAGTCTTGCCTTAGGATATGTGATAGAAGGTGTACCCAACTGTTTCTTTTGGGTATCCTATGAAGACACATTTCTCTGATTTGGGTTCGAGCTTATCGGGTTGAAGCTTTTTCACATAAGCGTCGCAGCCCCAAACTTTAAGAAATGGCAACTTTGGCTTCTTGCCAAACCACAGTTCATAAGGAGTCGTCTCAACGGATTTAGATGGTGCCCTATTTAACGTTAATGCAGCCATCTCTAAAGCATAACCCCAAAATGATAGCGGTAAATCAGTATGAGACATCATAGATCGCACCATATCTAGTAAAGTACGATTACGACGTTCGGACACACCATTACGCTGTGGTGTTCCGGGTGGCGTGAGTTGCGAAACTATTCTGCATTGTTTCAAATGAAGACTAAACTCGTAAATCAAATATTCTCCTCCACGATCAGATCGTAGAAACTTTATTTTCTTGTTACGATGATTTTCCACTTCACTCTGAAATTCCTTGAACTTTTCAAATGTTTCAGACTTATGTTTCATCAAGTAGATATACCCATATCTTCTCAAATCATCTGTGAAGGTGAGAAAATAACGATATCCGCCACGAGCCTCAACATTCATCGGACCACATACATCAGTATGTATGATTTCCAACAATTATGTTGCTCGCTCCATTCTTCCGAAGAATGGTGTCTTAGTCATCTTGCCCATGAGGCATGGTTCGCAAGTACCAAGTGATTCATAATCAAGTGATTCCAAAAGTCCACCAGAATGGAGTTTCTTCATGCGCTTTACACCAATATGACCCAAACGGCAGTGCCACAAATAAGTTGCACTATCATTACCAACTCTGCATCTTTTAGCTTCAATACTATGAATATGTGTATCTTCACTATCGAGATTCAAAAAGAATAGACCACTCTTTAAGGGTGCATGACCATAAAAGATATTACTCATATAAATAGAACAACCATTATTCTCTGATTTAAATGAATAACCGTCTCGCATTAAACAAGATCCAGATATAATGTTCATGCTCAACGCTGGCACCAAATAACAATTATTTAGGTCTAAAACTAATCCCGAAGGTAGATGTAGAGGTAGCGTGCCGACCGTGATCACATCGGCTTTGGAACCATTTCCCACGCGCATCTCACCTCGTCCTTTGCTAATCTTCGCTTAATCCGTAGTCCCTGTTTCGAGTTGCAAATATTAGCAACAGAACCAGTATCAAATACCCAGGCACTACTGCGAGAATTAGTAAAGTACACATCAATAACATGTATATCACATATACCTTTGTTCACCTTGCCATCCTTCTTATCCGCCAAATACTTGGGGCAGTTCCGCTTCCAGTGACCAGTTTGTTTGCAGTACAAGCACTCAGTCTCAGGCTTAGGTCCAGACTTGGGTTTCTTCTCCTCAACAGCAACATGTTTGCCGTTCTTCTTGAAGTTCCCCTTCTTATTTCCTCTGCCCTTTTTCTTGAAACTGGTGGTCTTGTTGACCATCAACACTTGATGCTCCTTCTTGATTTCTACCTCCGCGGCCTTTAGCATTGCGAAGAGCTCGGGAATCGTCTTATCCATCCCTTGCATGTTATAGTTCATCACGAAGCTCTTGTAGCTTGGTGGCAGTGATTGAAGAATTCTGTCGATAACACTATCATCCGGAATATTAACTCCCAGTTGAATCAAGTGATTGTTATACCCAGACATTCTGAGTATATGCTCACTGACAGAACTATTCTCCTCCATCTTGCAGTTGTAGAACTTATTGGATACTTCATATCTATCAATCCGAGCATTTGCTTGAAATATTAACTTTAACTCCTGGAACATCTCATATGCTCCATGACATTCAAAACATCGTTGAAGTCCCGGTTCTAAGCCGTAAAGCATGGCACACTGAACTATCGAGTAGTCATTAGCTTTGCTCTGCCAGACGTTCATAACATCTAGTGTTGCTCCTGCAGCAAGTTTGGCACCTAGCGGCGCTTCCAGGACGTAATTCTTCTGTGCGGCAATGAGGATAATCCTCAAGTTACATACCCAGTTAGTGTAATTGCTACCATCATCTTTCAACTTTGCTTTCTCAAGGAACGCATTAAAATTCAACGGAACAACAGCACGGGCCATCTATCTACAACAACATAGACATTCAAAATACTATCAGGTACTAAGTTCATGATAAATTAAAGTTCAATTTAATCAAATTATTAAAGAACTCCCACTTAGATAGGCATCCCTCTAATCATCTAAGTGATCACATGATCCATATCAACTAAACCATGTCCAATCATCACGTGAGATGGAGTAGTTTTCAATGGTGAACATCACTATGTTGATCATATCTTCTATATGATTCACGCCCGACCTTTCGGTCTCTAGTGTTCCGAGGTCATATCTGCATATGCTAGGATCTTCAAGTTTAACCTGAGTATTCTTCATGTGCAAAACTGGCTTGCACCTGTTGTATGTGAACGTAGAGCTTATCACACCTGATCATCATGTGGTGTCTCGGCACGACGAACTTCCGCAACGGTGCATACTCAGGGAGAACACTTGTACCTTAAAATTTAGTGAGAGATCATCTTATAATGCTACCGTCGATCTAAGCAAAATAAGATGCATAAAATATAAACATCACATGCAATCAATATAAGTGATATGATATGGCCATCATCATCTTGTGCTTGTGATCTCCATCTCCGAAGCACCGTCATAATCACCATCGTCACCGTCGCGACACCTTGATCTCCATCGTAGCATCATTGTCGTCTCGTCAAATATTGCTTCTACGACTATCGCTACCGCTTAGTGATAAAGTGAAGCCATTACAGGGCGATTGCATTGCATACAATAAAGCGACAACCATATGGCTCCTGCCAGTTGCCGATAACTCGGTTACAAAACATGATCATCTCATACAATAAAATATAGCATCATGTCTTGACCATATCACATCACAACATGTCCAGCAAAAACAAGTTAGACGTCATCTACTTTGTTGTTGCAAGTTTACGTGGCTGCTACGAGCTGAGCAAGAACCGTTCTTACCTACGCATCAAAACCACAACGATAGTTTGTCAAGTTAGTGTTGTTTTAACCTTCTCAAGGACCGGGCATAGCCACACTAGATTCAACTAAAGTTGGAGAAACTGACACCCGCCAGCCACCTGTGTGCAAAGCACGTCGGTAGAACCAGTCTCGCGTAAGCGTACGCGTAATGTCAGTCCGGGCCGCTTCATCCAACAATACCGCCGAACCAAAGTGTGACATGCTAGTAAGCAGTATGACTTGTATCGTCCACAACTCACTTGTGTTCTACTCGTGCATATAACATCTACGCATAAACCTGGCTTGGATGCCACTGTTGGGGAACGTAGTAATTTCAAAAAAAATCCTACGCACACACAGGATCATGGTGATGCATAGCAACGAGAGGGGAGAGTGTGTCCCCTTACCCTCGTAGACCGAAAGCGGAAGCGTTAGCACAACGCGGTTGATGTAGTCGTACGTCTTCATGATCCGACCGATCCAAGTACCGAACGCACGGCACCTCCGAGTTCATCACACGTTCAGCTCGATGACGTCCCACGAACTCTGATCCAGCAGACCTTCACGGGAGAGTTTCATCAGCACGATGGCGTGATGACGGTGATGATGATGCTACCGATGCGGGGCTTCTCCTAAGCACTGCTATGATATGATCGAGGTGGATTATGGTGGAGGGGGACACCGCACACGGCTGGGAGAGATAAACAGATCAACTTGTATGTCTAGAGGTGCCCCCTGGCCCCGTATATAAAGGAGCAAGGGGGAGGCCGGCCGGCCCCTGTAGGCGCGCCAGGAGGAGTCCTCCTCCTCCTAGTAGGAGTAGGACTCCCCTCTTTCCTACTCCTACTAGGAGAGGGAAAGGAAGGGGGAGGGAGAAGGAAAGGGGGGCGTCGCCCCCCCTCTCCTAGTCTAATTCAGACCAGAGGGGAAGGGGCGCGCGGCCTGCCCTAGGCCAGCCCTCTCTCCCTCCACTAAGGCCCATAAGGCCCACTATTTCTCTCGGGGGGTTCCGGTAACCCTCTAGCACTCCAATTTTCTCCGAAACTACCCGGAACACTTCTGGTGTTCAAATATAGTCATCCAATATATTGATCTTTACGTCTCGACCATTTCGAGACTCCTCGTCATGTCCATGATCATATCCAGGACTCCGAACTACCTTCTGTACATCAAAACACAAAAACTCATAATACCGATTGTCACCGAACTTTAAGCGTGCGGACCCTACGGGTTTGAGAACTATGTAGCCATGACCGAGACATGTCTCCGATCAATAACCAATAGCGGAACCTGGATGGTCATATTGGCTCCCACATATTCTATGAAGATCTTTATCGGTCAAACCGCATAACAATATATGTTGTTCCCTTTGTCATCGGTATGTTACTTGCCCGAGATTCGATCGTCGGTATCTCAATACCTAGTTCAATCTCGTTACTGGCAAGTTTCTTTACTCGTTCCTTAATACATCATCCCGCAACTAACTCATTGGTTACAATGCTTGCAAGGCTAATAGTGATGTGCATTACCGAGTGTGCCCAGAGATACCTCTCCGACAATCGGAGTGACAAATCCTAATCTTGATTTATGCCAACTCAACAAGTACCATTGGAGACACCTGTAGAGCACCTTTATAATCACCCAGTTACGTTGTGACGTTTGGTAGCACACAAAGTCTTCCTCCGATAATCGGGAGTTGCATAACCTCATAGTCATAGGAACATGTATAAGTCATGAAGAAAGCAATGGCAGTAAACTAAACAATCAAGTGATAAGCTAACGGAATGGGTCAAGTCAATCACATCATTCTCCTAATGATGTGATCCTGTTAATCAAATGACAACTCATGTTTATGGTTAGGAAACTTAACCATCTTTGATTAATGAGCTAGTCAAGTAGAGGCATACTAGTGACACTCTGTTTGTCTATGTATTCACACATGTACTAAGTTTCCGGTTAATACAATTCTAGCATGAATAATAAACATTTATCATGATATGAGGAAATAAATAATAACTTTATTATTGCCTCTAGGGCATATTTCCTTCACCCCCCCAAAAAATCTCTTTCTATACTCCCTAAAAGAAACGAAACGTTGAGACGGAAGCGCTAGCCATCAAAAGGAGCGCTTGCGTGGCGCCGGGAGGCAAACGATCACATGACAAAGATGAAACAAAAGTCTCTCAAACAATAAGGTGAAGGAAATATGCCCTAGAGGCAATAATAAAGTTATTATTTATTCCCTTATATCATGATAAATGTTTATTATTCATGCTAGAATTGTATTAACCGGAAACATAATACATGTGTGAATACATAGACAAACCGAGTGTCACTAGTATACCTCTACTTGACTAGCTCGTTGATCAAAGATGGTTAAGTTTCCTAGCCATTGACATGGGTTGTCATTTGATTAACGGGATCACATCATTAGGAGAATGATGTGATTGACATGACCCATTCCGTTAGCTTAGCACACGATCGTTTAGTATGTTGCTATTGCTTTCTTCATGACTTATACATGTTCCTATGACTATGAGATTATGCAACTCCCGTTTACCGGAGGAACACTTTGTGTGCTACCAAACGTCACAATGTAACTGGGTGATTATAAAGGTGCTCTATAGGTGTCTCCGAAGGTACTTGTTGGGTTGGCGTATTTCGAGATTATGATTTGTCACTCCGATTGTCGGAGAGGTATCTCTGGGCCCTCTCGATAATGCACATCACTTAGGCCTTGCAAGCATTGCAACTAATGACTTAGTTGCGGGATGATGTATTACGGAACGAGTAAAGAGAGTTGCCAGTAACGAGATTGAACTAGGTATTGAGATACCGACGATCGAATCTCGGGCAAGTAACATACCGATGACAAAGGGAACAACGTATTTTGTTATGCGGTCTGACCGATAAAGATCTTCGTAGAATATGTAGGAGCCAATATGAGCATCCAGGTTCCGCTATTGTTTATTGACCGGAGACGTGTCTCGGTCATGTCTACATAGTTCTCGAACCCGTAGGGTCTGCACGCTTAACGTTACGATGATAGTTATATTATGAGTTTATATGTTTTGATGTACCGAAGGTTTTTCTGAGTCCCGGATGTGATCACGGACATGACGAGGAGTCTCAAAATGGTCGAGACATGAAGATTGATATATTGGAAGCCTATGTTTGGATATCGGAAGTGTTCCGGGTAAAATCGGGATTTTACCGGAGTACCGGGAGGTTACCGGAACTCCCCGGGAATCAAATGGGCCTTAGTGGGCCTAGGTGGAAGAGAGGAGAGGAGGCAAGGGCTGGCCGCACGCCCCTCCACCCTAGTCCGAATAGGACAAGGAGAGGGGGGCGCCCTTCCTTCCTTCTCCTCCACTCCTTCCCCCTCAAGTCCTAATCCAACTAGGAAAGGGGGAGTCCTACTCCCAGTGGGAGTAGGACTCCTCCTGGCGCGCCCTCTCCCTTGGCCGGCCACACCCCCCTTGCTCCTTTATATATGGGTGCAGGGGGCACCCTAGAGACAACAATTGACCATTGATATCTTAGCCGTGTGCGGTGCCCCCTCCACCATAGTCCACCTCGATAATACTGTAGTAGTGCTCAGGCGAAGCCCTGCGTTGGTAGAACATCAACATCGTCACCACGCCGTCGTGCTGACGAAACTCTCCCTCAACACTCGGCTGGATCGGAGTTCGAGGGACGTCATCGGGCTGAACGTGTGCTGAACTCGGAGGTGCTGTACGTTCGGTACTTGATCGGTCGGATCGTGAAGACGTACGACTACATCAACCGTGTTGTACTAACGCTTCTGCTTTCGGTCTACGAGGGTACGTGGACAACACTCTCCCCTCTCGTTGCTATGCATCACCGTGATCATGGGTGTGCATAGGAATTTTTTTGAAATTACTACGTTCCCCAACAGTGGCATCCGAGCCTGGTTTTATGCGTTGATGTTATATGCACGAGTAGAACACAAGTGAGTTGTGGGCGATATAAGTCATACTGCTTACCAGCATGTCATACTTTGGTTCGGCGGTATTGTTGGATGAAGCGGCCCGGACCGACATTACGCGTACGCTTACGCGAGACTGGTTCTACCGACGTGCTTTGCACATAGGTGGCTGGCGGGTGTCATTTTCTCCAACTTTAGTTGAACCGAGTATGGCTACGCCCGGTCCTTGCAAAGGTTAAAACAACACCAACTTGACAAACTATCGTTGTGGTTTTGATGCGTAGGTAAGAACGGTTCTTGCTAAGCCCGTAGGAGCCACGTAAAACTTACAAGAACAAAGTAGAGGGCGTCTAACTTGCTTTTGCAGGCATGCTGTGATGTGATATGGTCAAGACATGATGCTAAATTTTATTGTATGAGATGATCATGTTTTGTAACCGAGTTATCGGCAACTGGTAGGAGCCATATGGTTGTCGCTTTATTGTATGCAATGCAATCGCCCTATAATGCTTTACTTTATCACTAAGCGGTAGCGATAGTCGTGGAAGCATAAGATTGGCGAGACGACAACGATACTACGATGGAGATCAAGGTGTCGCGCCGGTGACGATGGTGATCACGACGGTGCTTCGGAGATGGAGATCACAAGCACAAGATGATGATGGCCATATCATATCACTTATTTTGATTGCATGTGATGTTTATCTTTTATGCATCTTATCTTGCTTTGATTGAAGGTAGCATTATAAGATGATCTCTCACTAAATTTCAAGATAAAAGTGTTCTCCCTGAGTATGCACCGTTGCCAAAGTTCGTCGTACCCAGACACCACGTGATGATCGGGTGTGATAAGCTCTACGTCCATCTACAACGGGTGCAAGCCAGTTTTGCACACGCAGAATACTCAGGTTAAACTTGACGATCCTAGTGAAAGTGTGTTATATCGACTAGAGGGGGGTGAATAGGCAATTTTTATGAAAGTCTTCAAAACATGGAAGTTTCGAAGACAAATGATAGAATTGAACCTATTTCCATGCAGCGGAAGATAGACTACACTAGACAGACAATAGTCAAGCATTCAATGAAGTGAAACCAGACTGACTAATAGTAGCTAGGCAGTAAGGATCAGGTACCCAGTGAAGACAAATAGATAAAGCAAATAGGCACTGACTTTACAAGAGCCAGCCGTAAATAAAGAGATGAGAAGGATAGAACCAGTGTGCGTGACGAAGACAAAAGTTTGGTAGACCAGTTCCAACTGCTGTGACAGTTGTACGTCTGGTTAGGGCGGATAGGTATTTAAACCTGAGGACACTCAGTCCCGGACACTTAGTCCTGAGCACACAGCTCAGAACACTTAGTCCTCTCCGTATTCCCCTTGAGCTAAGGTCACACAGACCTTGCCCAATCACTCTGGTAAGTCTTCAAGGTAAACTTCCAAACCTTCACAGACTTCATTCACTGGCGATCCACAATGACTCTTGGATGCTCAGAACGCGACGCCTAACCGGCTGGAGGATTCACAGTCCTCAAGTGTAATAAGTCTTCAGATCACACAGACAAGAAAACTTAAGTGATGCCTAACACTCTTTGGCTCTGGGTGGTTAGGACTTTATCCTCTCAAGGAATTCTCTCTCAAAGGCTTCGAGGTGGGTTGCTCTCAAACAACAAAAGCCGTACTTTAACTCCGAGCAGCCAACCGTTTATGGTTGTAGGGGGTGGGCTATTTATAGCCACTAGGCAACCCGACCTGATTTGTCCGAAATGACCCTGGGTCACTAAGGAACTGACGCGTGTTCCAACGGTCAGATTTCAAACACACATGGCAACTTTACTTGGGCTACAAGCAAAGCTGACTTGTCCAACTCTGAACAAGATTCGCTCTCATAGTCTTCACTCGAAGACATAGGATTGTGGTTAAGCATCACTTCAGTCATTCTGACTGGTTTTCTTGGAGCCCACTTAACAGTACGGTGGTTCCTATGACTCAACAAAGAAGAAAAAGAACTACGAAAGATCTAAGTCTTCGCGCTCCATAGTCTTCATGCGATGTCTTCTCTTGTCATAGTCTTCAAGGTGAATGTCTTCTCTTACCACCTTTGACTTCAATGTCTTCATACATTTTTAGGGGTCATCTCTGGTAGGAAAACCGAATCAATGAGGGACTTCTACCTGTGTTATCCTGCAATTCTCACAAACACATTAGTCCCTCAACTAGGTTTGTCGTCAATACTCCAAAACCAACTAGGGGTGACACTAGATGCACTTACAATCTCCCCCTTTTTGGTGATTGATGACAAACTAGTTGAAGTTTCCAACGGGGAATATAATATGTGAAATTGTAAAGGATAAGAAATTGTCTTCATAAGTTGCAAGGGCTCCCCCTGAAGATGTGCATATAAGTAATTTTCTTTTGGAATGCAAATGCACATGGCAGGTTGTACTTGTGGAGATCCTCTTCAACTTATGATGACATTTCATCATGCATGAAAGGTATGTGAAGATAATGACATGCATAATGGTAAATGGACGTCTGAAAAATGATCTAAGTGCGGAATTTATCGTCGCACATGCGGAATTTATCATCGCATCACAAAATAGCAAATAAGTAGCGGACGACCATCAAGTTTAAGTGTTACAACTCAAAGAACCAAATGTATCAAAACGAGAGTTGTAAACACTAGGCAAAACATAAAGTAACCGCCCATATGGACCCGCTTGAAGACTATCAAACTCATATGCTTCTCCCCCTTTTGTCAGTGAGGACCAAAAAGTTTTGAAGACATAGAGCATCTACTCATTCCCACGAAGAGTAGGTGAAGCAGCAGGGTCGTCGGTGGTGTTTGGCGGTGCAGAAGAACTCGGGGCAGTGTCGAGGCATGCAGAAGTAGGGGGCGGTGAAGTGGCATCATCTTCGTCCTCAATCACTCTGGCATTCACAGTTGCTGCAGAGGAAGAAAACTCAGAGTCTTCAAGAGATGGAGTTCGTCGCAGCACAGCCCTTCGGGGAGGTGTGGAGTCAAACTTGAAACGTTCAGAGAAGCCATCCTCTTGAAGATCATCCTCAGAGCACATAAGCGTCAGCCCTTTCCAGGTACGCCGACAAGTTTCATGGGCAACAAAGGCATTCTTGGTGGCAATATTGTGAATGCGGTTGACATCCACTAAGAGGCTTTGCATTTGGCGCTTCAGCCAGTCATGATGCCTATCCTGTTTCTGATGAAGAGCAACCAGAAGCTCTCGGTCATTGAGAACACGAGATCGCTTCTTGGGTCGTTGGGCAATAGTGCTTTCAGTGGCTTCATTAAGAGCACGATGAGGTGCATGTGTAGTACCAGCCAGAGGATAAACACGAATGACTGCTTCAACTCCTTCAATGTTCTGAGTGAAACTTTGATGATCCGCATTCTGAAGACTAAGAGGTTCCTTGGCAGGCTCTGGATAAATGGCTTCAACAGACATATCCACATCAGGCAGAAAGATCCGATGATTGCGAGCAGATGGCTGATATGAGATAGCTGAGTGGAGTTTAATCAGCCGCATTATCCATGGAGCGTAGAACTTCAAGCCAAAAGGATCAGGTCCTGATGCAGCAAGTTGGCGGATGAAGAAGTCTTGTGCATTGAAGCATTTGCCATGAAGAATATAGAAGACCAAAGTCTTCATTGCACCTTCCAGCTTTGCATGTGGAGAATGTCCTTTGATGGGCCAGAGAGTTCGCCTTATGATGTGATAGATAGTCCTTGGCAGATACTCAAGGTCTTCAACAAAGAACTCCTTAGGATATGCAGCATCTTGTGGCAAAGGCTTCATCATACTGAGCATCTGACTCATGTTTGGTTCAGGCTTCTGAAAGATGCTTTCCAGAGCTTCACTGTGAAGTTGACATCCAGGTTCATAGAGATCTCCAGGAGTGGGAAGACCAGTGAGCTCAATGATATCAAAGGCTTTGGCTTCGTGATGAACATTTCCTGTCATCCACTCCAGAACCCAAGTCTTTGGATCTCTGTTGTAACCACGTATGTGAAGTGTGGCATAAAATTGGAGCAGCAACTCTTCGTTCCAGTGCTCTTGGTCGGTGACAAAAGGCAACAATCCGACCTCTTTGAAGCAATCCAGAGCTTCTTCCAGACAAGGCAGACCAGCTATTGCTTCGGTGTCAAGACGCATATGTGGGAAGATGCGACCTTGATTGTATAGAATGCAGGAGTAATAGCTTCGCTGCGGATAGCTCCAGAACTGATCAGAAGATATTCGTTCCCTTGAGTAGGGGTTCTTGGAGCTATTGAAGAAGGTGTTGTCTACTTTGAAGCCGTTGACATTGAAGGATCCAGTGCTGTTGCAGGACCTGGAAACCTGGGCAACCTTGGCATTGGCTTCTGTGTAAGTGCATCTAGTGCCACCCCTAGTTGGTTTTGGAGTATTGACGACAAACCTAGTTGAGGGACTAATGTGTTTGTGAGAATTGCAGGATAACACAGGTAGAAGTCCCTCATTGATTCGGTTTTCCTACCAGAGATGACCCCTAAAAATATAATGAAGACATTGAAGTCAAAGGTGGTTTATGAAGATATTCTCATTGAAGACTATGACAAGAGAAGACATCGCATGAAGCCTATGGAGCTCGAAGACTTAGATATTTCGTAGTTCTTTTTCTTCTCTGTTGAGTCATAGGAACCACCGTACTGTTAAGTGGGGTCCAAGAGAACAAGTCAGAATGACTGAAGTGATGCTTAACCAAAACCTATGTCTTCGACTGAAGACTATGAGAGCGAATCTTGTCCAGAGTTGGACAAGTCAGCTTTGCTTGTAGCCCAAGTAAAGTTGCCGTATGAGTTTGAAATCTGACCGTTGGTACACGTGTCAGTTCCTTAGTGACCCAGGGTCATTTCGGACAAATCAGGTCGGGTTGCCTAGTGACTATAAATAGCCCACCCCCTACAACCATAAACGGTTGGCTGCTCAGAGTTAGAGTACGGCTTTTGTCGTTTGAGAGCAACCCACCTCAAAGCCTTTGAGAGAGAATTCCTTGCGAGGATAAAGTCCTAACCACCCAGAGCCAAAGAGTGTTAGGCATCACTTAAGTCTTCTTGTCTGTGTGATCTAAAGACTTATTACACTTGAGGACTGTGAATCCTCCAGCCGGTTAGGCGTCGCGTTCTAAGCATCCAAGAGACATTGTGGATCGCCGGTGAACGAAGTCTGTGAAGGTTTGGGAGTCTACCTTGAAGACTTACCAGAGTGGTTGGGCGAGGTCTGTGTGACCTCAGCTCAAGGGGAATACGGTGAGGACTGGGTGTCCTGAGCTGCGTGTTCAGGACTGGGTGTCCGGGACTGTGTGTCCTCAGGTTTAAATACCTAGCCGCCCTAACCAGACGTACAGTTGTCACAACAACTGGAACTGGTCCAACACATCATTGTCTTCAACGAGTCACTGGTTTCATCCTTCCCTTCCCTTTACTTACTGTTGGTACTTGTGAAGTCATTGTATGATTGCACTATCTTTTGTCTTCACTGAGTGACTGCGTGTTCTTGTTGGCTTCATAATATCTTCCTACCTGATCCTCACTACATTGCTGCTATTAGTCATTGTGCTTTCACTTCATTGAATACTTGACTATGGTTTGCCTAGTGTAGTCTACCTTCCGCTGCATGGTAATAGGTTTATTTCTATCGTTTGTCTTCGAAACTTCCACATTTTGAAGACTTTCATAAAAATCGCCTATTCACCCCCCCTCTAGTCGATATAACGCACTTTCAATTGGTATCAGAGCAAGGTACTCCCTTGTTCTGTGTGATTCGGTTTAACCACCTGGAGTTTTAGCTATGTTGACTGCAGGGATAATCAAAGTCTCCGCTGCGTGCCCCGTCTTCGATGGAACTGAATATCCCTACTGGAAGAATAAGATGCGCATGCATCTTGAAGCCATTGACGTCGACCTATGGTATGTCGTCAAGAACGGCGTTCCCAAGGCTGGAGAAGGTGTCACTGCTGCTGACGTTAAGAAGTTCGTTCAATTGGACTCTACTACCAAGAATATCATCTGTGGTCTTCTGACCAGAGGACAGTATGGCCGCGTGAGTGCTTTGGAAACTTCTAAGCTAGTCTGGGACTGGCTCTCCAAGGTCAACGAAGGTGTGTCAACTCAGAGAGATCAAAGAATCAGTGTCCTTCGCAACCTCTTCAACCGCTTCAAGCAAAATGACAATGAGAATGTCCATCTCACGTTTGATCGACTCACTGACATCACAAATGAGCTTCAAGCCCTCGGCGCTACTGAGATCACCAAGCATGAAGTCGTCAAGACACTACTGAGATCACTTGACAGTTCGTTTGACACCCTAGCCTCGATGATTCAAGAACGTCCTGATTTCAAGACACTCGATCCGTCTGACATACTTGAGAGGCTCAACACACATGAGTTTCAGCTTTCTGAGAAAAGAGATATCTACGGTCCAAACTATGGGCGAACTCGTGCCTTGAAGGCAAAAGCTGTCTCCTCATCTGAAGAAGAATCTGACAGCAGTTCTGATGATCCTGAAGACATTGGAACGGAACTTGCTATGCTTGTGAAGAAGTTCCAAAAATTCACCAAGAAGAAAGGTTTCAGAAAGTCTTCACGATCAAGCTCAAGGAATGATGAAGCTTCTGCTCATGACTACAAGAAGAAAACATGTCACAAGTGCAAGAAACCTGGCCACTTCATCTCTGAGTTTCCGCAGTGGGACAATGAGAACAAAAAGAAGAAGAAGAGCAAGGAATATGACTCCGACGACAAGAAGAAGAAGAAATACTCAAAGTCTTCTTCCAAGTCTTCCTCAAAGTCTTCATCACACAAGAAGAGCTCATCTGGCAAGGCACATGCATTTGTTGGCAAGGAAATGGATTCAGAGGAGGAGTCCGCTTCTGAGGAGGCGGAGGTGGAGTCTGAGGAGGAGTCCGATTCTGGCGTTGCAAGTCTGGCTACAGCATACGTTGCCAAGTCCATCTTCAACACTGAAGACAATGACTTCATCACCGGCACCGATGCAAATGACAAGGACTACTCCGCTCCTACCTACTGATTCATGGCACGCGGTGCCAAGGTAAACACACGCACTACTCACTATCAAACATGTAGTGAAGATGACTCTGATTGTGGTTCAAGACCCAGCTACAAAACACTTGCTAAAATTGCAACTGAATAACAGAAAGCTATGGAACATATTCAAAAACTGTTAGACAAAAGCGATGATCTGTTAGGCGCTGAAATGACTCGATCTGAGTCCTTAATTGAAGACATAAAAAATCTTCACGTTAAGTATGAGGAACTTGAAAGTCGTCATGAAACGCTCTCAACAACTCATGAAAAGCTTTCCTATGATTATCTTCAAAGGAAGCAAGATCTTGAGAAATTGAGAGCGGCTCATGAAGATCTTCAAAAGGAAAACGAGTCACTTCGCGCCGAATAGATCAGTTCCGCTCAGAAAGGATTTGAACCACCATGTCTTAACTGCATTGAGCGTGATAATGCTACTTCTGTTGCTGAATGTTCTACTGCTGCTACTGTTGCAATATCTTCAACTGTTGATGTGGGAACTAACCCCTCTGCTGAGGATACCACTGCTATTGCTGATGAGAATGCTAGGTTGAAGACACTGCTTGAAACAGGGATGTACAAAAGTCTTAAAGGGCATCAGACACTATGTGATGTCCTCAAAAGGCAGATCCTAAACCGAAACCCGAGGAAAGAGGGTGTTGGGTTCGTAAGGAAAATGAATGCTGATGGCTCTTACTGGAAACCTGAGCAGTACCCCAAAACCACATGGGTTGCTGCAAAGGAACCTTCAGCAGATCCATCCACTCTATCTGGCTTCACTTGTGCTAACCCCATTGTCATTGATGAATCCTTTGATGCAAACTATAAACTGTTTAAGAATCAGAATGGTGAAGTGTTTGCCAGGTACATTGGTACTAACTGCAGGAATGGACCGCCTATGAAGAAGATCTGGGTGCCGAAAAAGTGTCTCGAGAATCTTCCTGTGAATGTCATCATGACACCACAGGTGAAGAATACAAACCCCAGACCACAGGCTTCATACGGTCCAAAGGCTTCATACAGACAGAGGACTCACCTGAGTCGCACTAACGCAAATGTTTTGTAGGGAAACCATACTCAGGCCTATGAATATGAGCGCGGTTCATCAAACCGCCATGTTCATAAGACCAAGAACTATTCTGCTTATTCTTATGAGTACTATTGTCCGCCTGCAAGACTGTTTGGTAGGGCTCCAAAGCCAAAGTTCTCAGATGCTGCACTTAGACTTATTGCTTCTAAGCCACCCTTGAAGATGTGGGTGGCTAAGAAAGCTTAAACTCTCTTTTGCAGGGAAAGGTCTCCAGTAGAAAACCAAAATCATCTGACGCTATTGCTGGGGACCTTAAACATCTTGTAGGGCGCAAGATCAAATGCCCGAATGGTCTTATTATGTACTTTGTTCCTGAATCGCTTGCAACTTGCCCTATCAGTCCTAATCTCGATCTAAGCTTTAATAATCCACTGGTTCATCAAATGTTTTTGCTTCACAATTCTCTTCATGAAGCCTATCCCCCTAACTGCACTGTAGGGTACGACACCAGCTGCTTCAGAATGGATTATTGATAGTGGGTGTACAAATCACATGACTGGCAAGCGAAGCCTTCTCATGGACTCATCTTTACGTCCATCAGACAAAAGTCACATCACATTTGCTGACACTGGTAAAAGTAAGGTATTGGGTTTAGGTAGAGTTTTAATCTCAAAGGATCAACACATGGATAAAGTCATGCTTGTTGAATCCCTTGGTTTCAACTTAATGTCTATCTCAATGCTTTGCGATTTAAACATGATTGTGATGTTTGGAAAATATCGTTGCCTCATTCTAATGGAATCTGACAAGTCTCTAGTGTTTGAAGGGTATCAGAAAGATGATTTGTACGTGGTAGATTTCTCAGCAGGACCACAGCTTACCGTATGTCTTCTAGCAAAAGCTTCAGAATGCTGGCTCTGGCATCGGAGGCTAGGGCATGCTAGCATGAGGAACCTCCACACCCTTGCAAAGAAGAAGCATGTCATAGGCATCGAGGGCGTCAAGTTCAAGAAAGATCACTTATGCGGTGCCTGTGAAGCAGGAAAGATGACGAGGGCCAAACATCCTTCGAAGACAATCATGACAACAACTCGACCCTTCGAACTGCTCCACATGGATCTTTTCGGTCCCACTCATTACTCAACTCTTACTACTACAGCTTGTCTCTATGGCTTTGTCATTGTTGATGATTATTCTAGATATACTTGGGTGCACATAATCCTCTACAAGACTGAGGTGCAGGATGTCTTCAGACGCTTCGCCAATCGAGCAATGAACAACTATGGCGCCAAGATAAAGCACATCAGAAGTGACAATGGCACTGAATTCAAGCACACTGGCCTTGATACATATCTTGATACTTTGGGCATCACACATGAATTCTCAGCTCCGTACACGCCACAGCAGAATGGCGTCGTCGAACGCAAGAACAGAACACTCATTGAGATGGCCCGAACGATGCTTGATGAATAAAAGACTCCAAGAAAATTCTGGCCTGAAGCCATTGACACCGCATGCCATACAATCAATCGTTTTTATCTTCACAAGCTTCTGAACAAGACATCTTATGAGCTCCTTACTGGCAAGAAGCCAAATGTCAGTTACTTCAGAGTATTTGGCGCCAGGTGCTGGATCAAGGATCCACATCACACTTCAAAATTTGCACCAAAAGCACATGAAGGTTTTATGCTTGGATATGGAAAGGATTCGCACTCCTACAGAGTCTTCAATCTCTTTCATTATAAAGTGGTTGAAACAGTGGATGTGCGGTTCGATGAGACTAACGGTTCACAAAGAGAGCACCTGCCAAATGTGCTAGATGAAGTTCCATCCAGTGAATCAATCAAACTTATGGGAACTGGAGAAATCATACCTTCTGAAGCTCAACCCGAAGAAGAACTTATCATCTCCGCACCTGATCAACCTGAAGATAATGCTCAGCCTGAAGACAATCCCTCTAACAATGACAATGATCAGCAAGAGCAAAATCTTCGTCCTGTACATCCTCGTGTTGCAAATGAAGTGCAGATTGAGAGAATAATCGATAGCATCAATGCACCAGGTCCACTCACTCATTCAAGGGCAACTCAGCTAGCAAATTTCTGTGGGCACTTCGCATTCGTCTCAATAACAGAACCCAAGAAAGTTGAAGAAGCCTTCATGGAACCTGAATGGATTCAAGCTATGCAAGAAGAGCTTCAACAATTTGAGCTGGATAATGTATGGGAACTGGTTAAGTGTCCTGATCCTCGGAAGCACAATATAATAGGCACCAAATGGATATATCGCAACAAGCAAGATGAGCATGGTCAAGTTGTCAGAAACAAAGCTCGTCTCGTTGCTCAAGGATACACTCAAGTTGAAGGGATTGACTTCGATGAAACATTTGCTCCTGTGGCTAGACTTGAAGCCATACGCATACTGCTGGCCTATGCAAATCATCACAACATACTTCTATATCAAATGGATGTGAAGAGCGCTTTTCTCAATGGCAAGATTGAAGAAGAAGTGTATGTTGCACAACCGCCTGGCTTTGAAGATCCAAAACATCCAGACATGGTATACAAGCTCAACAAGGCACTGTATGGCCTCAAACAAGCCCCTCGGGCTTGGTATGACACACTCAAATACTTCTTGAAGAGCAAAGGCTTCATACCTGGTTCCCTCGACCCCACTCTCTTCACGAAGACATATGATGGTGAACTGTTTGTGTGCCAAATATATGTGGATGACATCATCTTCGGCTGCACCAATCAGAAGTACAGTGAAGAGTTTGGATATATGATGCAAGAGAAATATCAGATGTCCATGATGGGAGAGCTGAAGTTTTTCCTCGGTCTTCAAATAAGACAGCAACGCAACGGCATCTTCATATCTCAAGAGAAGTATCTCAAAGATTGCCTGAAGAAGTTCGGTATGCAAGACTGCAAAGGCTTCACGACGCCAATGCCAGCCAAACATCATCTGGGTCCCGACGACAATGGTAAAGAGTTCGATCAAAAGGTATATCGCTCCATGATTGGTCTTTACTTTATCTATGTGCATCTAGGCCAGATATTATGCTTAGTGTTTGCATGTGTGCTCGATTCCAAGCGACACCAAAGGAGTCGCATCACTTAGCTGTGAAGCGAATTCTTCGATATTTGGCTCACACCCCAACTCTAGGATTATGGTATCCAAAGGGCTCAGAGTTTGATCAGGTTGGATTCTGGGATGCTGATTATGCTGGTGACAAGGTGGATCGCAAGTCTACATCAGGCACATGTCATTTTCTGGGACGATCACTTGTATGTTGGTCTTCAAAGAAGCAGAACTGTGTATCTCTCTCCACTGCTGAATCTGAATACATTGCTGCTGGATCTTGCTGCGCTCAGCTTCTGTGGATGAAGCAAACACTCAAGGACTATGGCATTCATCTGAAGCAAGTGCCACTCTACTGCGACAACGAAAGCGCCATCAACAACCCAGTTCAGCACTCAAAGACAAAGCACATTGAAATTCGTCATCACTTTCTTAGAGATCATGTTGCGAAGGAAGACATTGATATCATACACGTCAACACTGAAGAGCAATTGGCAGATATCTTCACCAAGCCCTTGGATGAGAAGAGATTTTGCAGGTTACGGTGTGAGCTAAATATCTTGGAATCCTCAAATGTCCTGTGATCAGGCACACATCCTAACACTTATGCATATTGATGACTTAGATGTGCAACACACAAAGTAAAGTATATCTTCAATCAATGAAGACATACATTCTAAGTGTGAATACATTAATGTGGAATTTGACTTTGGAGCGCCACGATAATTGTGCGCCGTGTCTGGGTCTAATACTTCCTATACGGTGGGTAACGCCACCACCAAAAGTTCTGTTTGAAGTGTTTCACTCATGGCGTTACATTTGCTATGTCTTCACATTTGGTTTGACTTCAATCTCAACATGTCTTCATGATTATCTTCACTATGTTGATTATATATATATATACAAGTGTTCTGTCCTCTACATCATTCACTTATAGCTATGTCTTCGTGTTGAATCTTTTGAACTAAGTGAATGTGATCGGACCCTAACCTCTCTATGCTTTCTATCTCAAATTCTATCTCTCCAAGTCATATGCATTCTATTGAAACTGTCGAATGTCTTCTCTGCATCCTTGTCAGTAGAAGATATAGAGACAAACATTAAGTCCGTTTTCAATGCTCATTCCTTCACCTGAAACCCGGAGAAGTGGGAACGACCACCCGACAATCCAGGCGTGCGTAGGACGTGGAACAACCCCCTATATGCTGCATGATGGCCACGTATTCCTCAGATGTGAATCGCCAGGGGCACCTGTGTAATAACACTGAGCCGCCCCTGTCCCTATGAATATACGCCTCACCACAGTCACTATCGCTTCTTCCACTCTCGCACGAACCCTAGCACCACCTCTAGCTCTCGACGACGCCGGCGACGAAGCGCTTCACTGCCGCAACCTCTCCGACGCCGTCTTCACGCCGACCGCGGACATCGTCCTCTCCGCCGTCGCCGTAGGTGTCCTCCGTCGCCAAGTTAGGGCACGGACGATCGAACTGCTCGGCCTCCTCTTCCACTCCGTCTAGCAGTTCTTCGTGTGGTAAATAAAACTTCATTTTTACGGCCCCTTTGATCCTATAGCTTCGTCACTTTCTACCACAAGCAGTTTCTATTCACACAAGTTGGATCTCTTTCATACTGCATCTCATAACATGCCTAGTATATTCACTTATGCTTCACAAAGTAGTTAGATTCCTCACTTGTACTGATCTCTGGATTCATACAAATCTAGAACCAACTCCTTATCTATGAGTGAATGTCTTCGCACGATGAGGTCAATGTCTTCTAAACTGATTTATCTTCAAAATCTTCTGAGAATGCATATGACCTCTTCCCCTTCCCTCGCACCTTAATGCTGTCATAGGTACATGTCCGTGGGAGAATCCCTTGGTTCTCATAGTCTGCATTCATTTGCAGAATTCTTACAACATCATATAAATTCTCCCGAAGCCAGTTCCTGTTTGTCCAGCAAGCGAAAGCCTTTGAAGCCTTTGAACGTATTGAAGCCTTTCAGTTTAAAGTTCATGGCTTCAGAGAAATCTGCAAGGAAGGGAGGCAGACAGCGTCGTGGGGGAACATCAAGAGATCTGCCTGATGACCTCTCAGAACTTTACAAGACAGATCCTGAAGTGGATTATAATCAGCGCAAGACCCGAATCCAGTGGATTCGAAGATATTGGGCAGAACAATGGTTCAAATACCGGTTTGTGACCTAAGAATATGCTGAGAAAAATGCCATCAAGCGACCGTGGGGAGACATCCTATACAAGAATCTTCAACCCAGGTCCAGAGAAGAAGCCATTGAACAAGGCTTCTATCACTGCATGGTCCGTGGGCCACAGCCTGCAGATGCACACCCATCGTCACTACTATGGTGCCGTGATGACAATCTGTTCAAGCGCAACTTCCAGTTTGCCAAGAAATCAGCGAAGAAGAACAAGAAGTCTTTGGGATTAGACTTCAACCCTGGTCCCTCTGCTCCCCGTGCTGATGGAACTCGCGAAGCTGAACCCAATCTTCTTGGGCCCTTCTACAACTTGGAAGGACTCATCGCCCATATCGTGGTTCAAGGGATAGCCGTGAATGAGCCTGCAGATGACGCTGAATCAGATGAAGCGCCTGCAGCGCCAAAGCCAAAGAAACTGAAGCAGCCAAAAGCTTCAAAGCCTGCCTCTGCACCAAAAATCTCACGGGCGAAGCCACTGGCCACTGCACCTCCTGAAGACAGTGTGCAGTCTGAAGATTTGTCACGCATCTCCAAGCCCCAAAAGGTCAAGATGCCTCTGCCACACACCGGCCAAGAACTGACAGCTGCTGCTATTCTGTGCAACGATGCCATTGATCTGTCCAGTGATGAAGATCTTGTAGATGACGCTCTTGAGCAACTGATCAAGAGCAAAGAAGAAGCGGAAATCTTCAACAATTTGCCTCTCTTTGACGTGGCAATCATCCACGACTTCATTGATGAGTGGTTTGAAACGCCCAACCTCAGCTTCGAAGACCTGCAACTTCCCATTGGTCTCAGTGTCGCTTTCCATGGCGCCATTGCTTCAGAGCTAGCACTAGCTCAGCGCATCGTCGAACTGAAGCAGAAGATTGACTTTGAGAAAGCTCAGTTCAAGAAGCATATGGCCAAGCTCAGCGTACAAGAGGTCAAGAACTTCAAGCTCATGCTGCACGAGCTTAAAGAAGCCTTTCTCAAGAAGCAAGAAGAAGCTCAAGGTTCTCATGAGCGCATGAAGAGCCTGGCTGACAAGTGTGTGCAAGCCTACAATGAGGCTGAGAAGCGCAAGGCCCTTGGGCGTCCTGGCATCGACCCCAGGATGGCTGCAAAGAAGGAGAAGAAGCCCGCTATGGCCGAACTCGACGCACCAAGGCAGGAAGTAGATCCCATTGTCTTCCCAACTAGCATGACTGGCTCGAAGCCAAAGGCCCGGTCAACCGCTTCAGAGCTGAAGAAGACGAGGACTGCTGAGGCTGAAGCCAGGAAGAGGAAACATCCTGAAGCCTCTGCTACTGCCCCCTCCAAGAAGAAGCGGAAGACCAAGAAGGAACGGGCTGCTCCCACAGAGCCCTTGATTGTTGAACCCATCTCCATGGTTCGCCCTGACGCTGAACCTCAAGAGCGCCAACTGACTGTCCATGAGCCTTCTTTCACAGAGGCTCATGAAGCTGAAGACTTTCCAGCAGCTGATCCCATTGCTGCTGAAGACATTGGTCACCATGACCATGTTGAAGATGATGCAGTTCTTCCTCAGCTCGAGCACCAACAGGTATCATCGCCTGTGCTAACGCACAGCGAGCTCATCAGCATTGGTCGTCCTCTGACGCCAATTGCTCACGATGCATCATGGGCTGATCACCCACAAGCACAAGAGGAAGAAGACTTTGAGGCTCAGCCAACTCCAACTCCACAGGCGTCGCCAGCGTTACGCAGGCTTCGCAAAGGACCAAGGCCTCCAGTCTCTGAGTCTGAAGCTAAAGCTGCTAAAGACATTCAGGCTGCATCAGCCGATGAAGAAGAAACCCCAAGCACTGCTACACCCCTGTCTCACCAAGAAGCTGTTCTCGAGGAGAACGTGACTGTGACCGACCCTCCAGCTCATCAAGTGGAGGTTGAGAATTCTGAGGCTGCCACCGACGCCACTGACACTGTCATGACTGAAGCCAATGTGGAGCCTTCACCAACCCAAGCACTAGAAGTCAGCGAAGCCACTGATCCCACTGCTTCTGTTCATGCGCCTGCTGCTGGTCCTCAGTTCAACTATCATGTTGAGCACATGCCTCAGGTACAGAAGCCAATCCCAAGATTGTCCAGGTTTCCAGGTCCTGCATCAGCACCTGGATCCTTCAATGTCAATGGCTTCAAAGTAAACAACACTTTCTTCAATAGCTCCAGGAACCCCTACTCAAGGGAAAGAATATCTTCTGATCGGTTCTGGAGCTATCCGCAGCGAAGCTATTACTCCTGCATTCTATACAATCAAGGTCGCATCTTCCCACATAAGTGTCTTGACATTGAAGCAATAGCTGGTCTGCCCTGTCTGGAAGAAGCTCTGGATTGCTTCAAAGAGGTTGGATTGCTGCCATTTGTCACCGACCAAGAGCACTGGAATGAAGAGTTGTTGCTCCAATTCTATGCCACACTTCACATTCGTGGATACAACAGAGATCCGAAGACTTGGGTCCTGGAGTGGATGACAGAAAATGTTCATCACGAAGCCAAAGCCTTTGATATCATTGAGCTCACTGGTCTGCCCACTCCTGGCGATCTCTACGAACATGGCTGTCAGCTTCACAGTGAAGCTGTGGAGAGCATCTTTCAAAAGCCTGAACCAAACATGAGTCAGATGCTCAGTATGATGAAGCCATTGCCCCAAGATGCTGCATATCCCAAGGAGTTCTTCGTTGAAGACCTTGAGTATCTGCCAAGAACTATTTATCACATCATAAGGCGAACTCTCTGGCCCATCAAAGGACATTCTCCACATGCCAAGCTGGAAGGTGCAATGAAGACTTTGTTCTTCTATATTCTTCATGGCAAATGCTTCAATGCACAGGACTTCTTCATCCGCCAACTTGCTGCATCAGGCTCTGATCTTTTTGGCTTGAAGTTCTACGCTCCATGGATAATGAGGCTGATCAAACTCCACTCCGCTATCTCATATCAGCCATCTGCTCGCAATCATCGGATCTTTCTGCCTGATGTGGATATGTCCGTTGAAGCCATTTATCCAGAGCCTGCCAAGGAACCTCTAAGTCTTCAGAATGCGGAGCATCAAAGTTTTTCTCAAAACATTGAAGGAGTTGAAGCAGTCACTCGTGTTTATCCTTTGGCTGGCACTACACGTGCACCACATCCTGCCCTTACTGAAGCCACCGATAGCACAATTGCCCAACGACCCAAGAAGCGCACTCGTGTCCTTAATGACTGAGAGCTTCTGGTGGCTCTTCATCAGAAACAGGATAGGCATCATGACTGGCTCAAGCGCCAAATGCAAAGCCTCTTGGTGGATGTCAACCGCATTCGCAATCTTGCCACCAAGAATGCCTTTGTTGCCCATGAAACCTCTCGACGCACATGGAAAGGGCTGACGCTTATGTGCTCTGAAGATGATCTTCAAGAGGATGGCTTCTCTGAACGCTTCAAATTTGACTCCACACCTCCTCGAAGGGCAGTGCTGCGACGAACTCCATCTCTTGAAGACTCTGAGTTCTCTTCCTCTGCTGCAACTGTGAATGCCAGAGTGATCGAGGATGAAGACGATGCTACTTCACCGCCACCTTCTTCAGCATGCTTCGACACTGCTCCAAGTTCGTCTGCACCGCCGAACACCACCGACGACCCTGCTGCTTCACCTACTCTTCATGGGGACGAGTAGATGCTCTAGGTCTTCAACCCTTTTTGGTCCTTACTGACAAAAGGGGGAGAAGCATATGAGTTTGATAGTCTTCAAGCGGGTCCACATGGGCGGTTGCTTTATATTTTGCCTCATGTTTACAACTCTCGTTTTGATACATTTGGTTCTTTGAGTTGTAACACTTAAACTCGATGGCCGTCTGCTACTTTTTTGCCACTTTGTGATGCGATGATAAATTCCGCATGTGCGACGATAAATTCCACACTTAGATCATTTTGGCAGACGTCCATTTTCCATTATGCATGTCATTATCTTCACATACCTTCTCATGCATAATGGATTGTCATCATAAGTTGAAGAGGATCTCCACAAGTACAACCTGCCATGTGCATTTGCATTCCAAAAGCAAATTACTTACATGCACATCTTCAGGGGGAGCCCTTGCAACCTATGAAGACAATTCCTTATCCTTTACAATTTCACATATCATATTCCCCGTTGAAAACTTCAACTAGTTTGTCATCAATCACCAAAAAGGGGGAGACTGTAAGTGCATCTAGTGCCACCCCTAGTTGGTTTTGGAGTATTGACGACAAACCTAGTTGAGGGACTAATGTGTTTGTGAGAATTGCAGGATAACACAGGTAGAAGTCCCTCATTGATTCAGTTTTCCTACCAGAGATGACCCCTAAAAATGTAATGAAGACATTGAAGTCAAAGGTGGTTTATGAAGATATTATCATTGAAGACTATGACAAGAGAAGACATCGCATGAAGCCTATGGAGCTCGAAGACTTAGATCTTTCGTAGTTCTTTTTCTTCTCTGTTGAGTCATAGGAACCACCGTACTGTTAAGTGGGGTCCAAGAGAACAAGTCAGAATGACTGAAGTGATGCTTAACCAAAACCTATGTCTTCGAGTGAAGACTATGAGAGCGAATCTTGTCCAGAGTCGGACAAGTCAGCTTTGCTTGTAGCCCAAGTAAAGTTGCCGTGTGAGTTTGAAATCTGACAGTTGGAACACGTGTCAGTTCCTTAGTGACCCAGGGTCATTTCGGACAAATCAGGTCAGGTTGCCTAGTGGCTATAAATAGCCCACCCCCTACAACCATAAACGGTTGGCTGCTCAGAGTTAGAGTACGGCTTTTGTCGTTTGAGAGCAACCTGTTGGGGAACGTAGTAATTCAAAAAAATTTCCTACGCACACGCAAGATCATGGTGATGCATAGCAACGAGAGGGGAGAGTGTTGTCTACGTACCCTCGTAGACCGAAGCGGAAGCGTTGACGCAACGTAGAGGAAGTAGTCGTATGTCTTCCCGGTTCAACCGATCCAAGCACCATTACTCCGGCACCTCCGAGTTCTTGGCACACGTTCAGCTCGATGACGCTCCCCGGGCTCCGATCTAGCAAAGCTTCGGGGAAGAGTTCCGTCAGCACGACGGCGTGGTGACGATCTTGATGTTCAACCGTCGCAGGGCTTCGCCTAAGCACCACTACAATATGACCGAGGTGTAATATCGTGGAGGGGGGCACCGCACACGGCTAAGGAACGATCACAAAGATCAACTTGTGTGTCCTAGGGTGCCCCCCTGCCCCTGTATATAAAGGAGCCAAGGGGAGGGGGTGGCCGGCCAAGGAGGGCGCGCCAAGGGGGAGTCCTACTCCCACCGGGAGTAGGACTCCCTTCTTTCCTAGTTGGATAAGGAGAAGGGGAAAGAGGAGGAAGAGGGAAAGGAAAGGGGGGGGCGCCGCCCCCCTTCCCTTGTCCTATTCGGACTAGGAAGGGGAGGGGCGCGCGGCCACCTCTTTCCTCCTTTCCTATTCTCCCTTAAGGCCCATGTAGGCCCAATAACCCCCCGGGGGGTTCCGGTAACCCCCCCGGTACTCCGGTAAAATCCCGATTTCACCCGGAACGATTCCGATATCCAAATATAGGCTTCCAATATATCGATCTTTATGTCTCGACCATTTCGAGACTCCTCGTCATGTCCATGATCACATACGGGACTCCGAACAACCTTCGGTACATCAAAATACATAAACTCGTAATGAAACTGTCATCATAACGTTAAGCGTGCGGACCCTATGGTTCGAGAACAATGTAGACATGACCGAGACACGTCTCCGGTCAATAACCAATAGCGGAACCTGGATGCTCATATTGGTTCCTACATATTCTACGAAGATCTTTATCGGTCAGGCCGCATAACAACATACGTTGTTCCCTTTGTCATCGGTATGTTACTTGCCCGAGATTCGATCGTCGGTATCTCAATACCTAGTTCAATCTCGTTACCGGCAAGTCTCTTTACTCATTCCATAATACATCATTTCGCAACTAACTCATTAGTTGCAATGCTTGCAAGGCTTATGTGATGTGCATTACCGAGAGGGCCCAGAGATACCTCTCCGACAATTGGAGTGACAAATCCTAATCTCGAAATACGCCAACCCAACATGTACCTTTGGAGACACCTGTAGAGCTCCTTTATAATCACCCAGTTACCTTGTGACGTTTGGTAGCACACAAAGTGTTCCTCCGGCAAACGGGAGTTGCATAATCTCATAGTCATAGGAACATGTATAAGTCATGAAGAAAGCAATAGCAACATACTAAACAATCGGGTGCTAAGCTAATGGAATGGGTCATGTCAATCAGATCATTCACCTAATGATGTGATCCCGTTAATCAAATAACAACTCTTTTGTTTATGGTTAGGAAACATAACCATCTTCGACTAACGAGCTAGTCAAGTAGAGGCATACTAGTGACACTCTGTTTGTCTATGTATTCACACATGTATTATGTTTCCGGTTAATACAATTCTAGCATGAATAATAAACATTTATCATGATATAAGGAAATAAATAATAACTTTATTATTGCCTCTAGGGCATATTTCCTTCAGTCTCCCACTTGCACTAGAGTCAATAATCTAGTTCACATCGCCATGTGATTCAACACTAAAAAGTTCACATCACCATGTGATTAACACCCATAGTTCACATCGTCATGTGACCTATACCCAGAGGGTTTACTAGAGTCAATAATCTTGTTTACATCATTTATGTGATTAACACCCAAAGAGTACTAAGGTGTGATCATGTTTTGCTTGTGAGATAATTTTAGTCAACGGGTCTGTCACATACAGATCCGTAAGTATTTTGCGAATTCTATGTCTATAATGCTCTGCACGGAGCTACTCTAGCTAATTGCTCCCACTATCAATATGTATCCAGATTGAGACTTAGAGTCATCTGGATCAGTGTCAAAACTTGCATCGACGTAACCCTTTACGACGAACCTTTTTGTCACGTCCATAATCGAGAAACATATCCTTATTCCACTAAGGATAATTTTGACCGTTGTCCAGTGATCTACTCCTAGATCATTATTGTACTCCCTTGCCAAAATCAGTGTAGGGTATACAATAGATCTGGTACACAGCATGGCATACTTCATAGAACCTATGGCCAAGCCATAGGGAATGACTTTCATTCTCTTTCTATCTTCTGCCGTGGTCGGGTTTTGAGTCTTACTCAATTTCACACCTTGTTACACAGGCAAGAACTCTTTCTTTGACTGTTCCATTTTGAACTACTTCAAAACCTTGTCAAGGTATGTACTCATTGAAAAAAACTTATCAAGCGTCTTGATCTATCTCTATAGATCTTGATGCTCAATATGTAAGCAGCTTCGCCGAGGTCTTTCTTTGAAAAAACTCCTTTCAAACACTCCTTTATGCTTTGCAGAATAATTCTACATTATTTCCGATCAACAATATGTCATTCACATATACTTATCAGAAATGCTGTAGTGCTCCCACTCACTTTCTTGTAAATACAGGCTTTACCGCAAGTCTGTATAAAACTATATGCTTTGATCAACTTATCAAAGCGTATATTCCAACTCCGAGATGCTTGCACCAGTCCATAGATGGATTGCTGGAGCTTGCATATTTTTGTTAACACCTTTAGGATTGACAAAACCTTCTGGTTGCATCATATACAACTCTTCTTTAATAAATCCATTAAGGAATGCAGTTTTGTTATCCATTTGCCAGATTTCTTAAAATGCGGCAATTGCTAACATGATTCGGACAGACTTAAGCATAGATACGAGTGAGAAACTCTCATCGTAGTCAACACTTTGAACTTGTCGAAAACCTTTTGCGACAATTCTAGCTTTGTAGATAGTAACACCACTATCAACGTCTGTCTTCCTCTTGAAGGTCCATTTATTTTCTATGGCTTGCCGATCATCGGGCAAGTCAACCAAAGTCCACACTTTGTTCTCATACATGGATCCCATCTCAGATTTCATGACCTCAAGCCATTTTGCGGAATCTGGGCTCATCATCGCTTCCTCATAGTTTGCAAGTTCATCATGGTCTAGTAACATGACTTCCAGAATAGGATTACCGTACCACTCTGGTGCGGATCTCACTCTGGTTTACCTACGAGATTCGGTAGTAACTTGATCTGAAGTTACATGATCATCATCATTAGCTTCCTCAATAATTGGTGTAGTAGTCACAGGAACAGATTTCTGTGATGAACTACTTTCCAATAAGGGAGAAGGTACAATTACCTTATCAAGTTCTACTTTCCTCCCACTCACTTCTTTTGAGAGAAACTCCTTCTCTAGAAAGGATCCATTCTTAGCAATGAATATCTTGCCTTCGGATCTGTGATAGAAGGTGTACCCAACATTTTCTTTTGGGTATCCTATGAAGACGCACTTCTCCGATTTGAGTTTGAGCTTATCAAGATGAAACTTTTTCATATAAGCATCGCAACCCCAAACTTTAAGAAATGACAACTTTGGTTTCATGCCAAACCATAGTTCATACGGTGTCATCTCAACAGATTTAGATGGTGCCCTTTTAACGTGAATGCAGCTGTCTCTAATGCATAACCCCAAAAACGATAGTGGTAAATCGGTAAGAAACATCATAGATTGCACTATATCCAATAAAGTACGGTTATGACGTTCGGACACACCATTATGCTGTGGTGTTCCAGGTGGCATGAGTTTGTGAAACTATTCCACATTGTTTTAATTGAAGACCAAACTCGTAACTCAAATATTTGTCTCCGCGATCAGATCGTAGAAACTTTTATTTTCTTGTTACGATGATTCTCCACTTTACTCTGAAATTCTTTGAACTTTTCAAATATTTCAGACTTGTGTTTCATTAAGTAGATATACCCATATCTGCTCAAATCATCTGTGAAGGTCAGAAAATAATGATACCCGCCACGAGCCTTAACACTCATCGCATCTCATACATCAGTATGTATTATTTCCAATAAGTCAGTTGCTCGCTCCATAGTTCCGGAGAACGGTGTTTTAGTCATCTTGCCCATGAGGCATGGTTCGCAAGCATCAACTGATTCATAATCAAGTGATTCCAAAAACCCATCAGCATGGAGTTTCTTCATGCGCTTTACACCAATATGACCTAAACGGCAGTGCCACAAATAAGTTGCACTATCATTATTAACTTTGCATCTTTTGGTTTCAATATTATGATTATGTGTATCACTACGATCGAGATCCAACGAACTATTTTCATTGGGTGTGTAACCATATAAGGTTTTATTCATGTAAACAGAACAACAATTTATTCTCTTACTTAAATGAATAACCGTATTACAATAAACATGATCAAATCATATTCATGCTCAACGCAAACACCAAATAACACTTATTCAGGTTCAACACTAATCCCGAACGTATAGGGAGTGTGCGATGATGATCATATCAATCTTGGAACCACTTCCAACACACATCGTCACTTCACCCTTAACTAGTCTCTGTTTATTCTGTAACTCCCGTTTCAAGTTACTAATCTTAGCAACTGAACTAGTATCAAATACTGAGGGGTTGCTATAAACACTAGTAAAGTACACATCAATAACATGTATATCAAATATACTTATGTTCACTTTGCCATCCTTCTTTATCTGCCAATCACTTGGGGTAGTTCCGCTTCTAGTGACCAGTCCCTTTGCAATAGAAACACTTAGTCTCAGGCTTAGGACCAGACTTGGGCTTCTTCACTTGAGCAGCAACTTGCTTCCTGTTCTTCTTGAAGTTCCCCTTCTTCCCTCTGCCCTTTTCTTGAAACTAGTGGTCTTGTCTACCATCAACACTTGATGTTTTTCTCGATTTCTACCTTCGTCAATTTCCGCATTACGAAGAGCTTGGGAATCGTTTCCGTTATCCCTTGCATATCATAGTTCATCACGAAGTTCTACTAACTTGGTGATGGTGACTAGAGAATTCTGTCAATCACTATCTTATCTGGAAGATTAACTCCCACTTGATTCAAGCGATTGTAGTACTCAGACAATCTGAGCACATGCTCACTAGTTGAGCGATTCTCCTCCATCTTTTAGCTATAGAACTTGTTGGAGACTTCATATCTCTCAACTCGGGTATTTGCTTGAAATATTAACTTCAACTCCTGGAACATCTCATATGCTCCATGACGTTCAAAACGTCTTTGAAGTCCCGATTCTAAGCTATTAAGCATGGTGCACTAAACTATCAAGTAGTCATCATATTGAGCTAGCCAAACGTTCATAACGTCTGCATATGCTCCTGCAATAGGTCTGTCACCTAGCGGTGCATCAAGGACATAATTCTTCTGTGCAGCAATGAGGATAAACCTCAGATCACGGATCCAATCCACATCATTGCTACTAACATCTTTCAACACAATTTTCTCTAGGAACATATCAAAATAAACACAAGGAAGCAACAACGCGAGCTATTGATCTACAACACAATTTGCAAAATACTACCAGGACTAAGTTCATGATAAATTAAAGTTCAATTAATCATATTACTTAAGAACTCCCACTTAGATAGACATCCCTCTAATCCTCTAAGTGATTACGTGATCCAAATCAACTAAACCATGTCCGATCATCACGTGAGATGGAGTAGTTTCATTGGTGAACATCACTATGTTGATCATATCTGCTATATGATTCACGCTCGATCTTTCAGTCTCCGTGTTCCGAGGCCATATATGTATATGCTTGGCTCGTCAAGTATAACCTGAGTATTCCGCGTGTGCAACTGTTTTGCACCCGTTGTATTTGAACGTAGAGCCTATCACACCCGATCATCACGTGGTGTCTCAGCACGAAGAACTTTTGCAACGGTGCATACTCAGGGAGAACACTTCTTGATAATTAGTGAGAGATCATCTTATAATGCTACCGTCAATCAAAGCAAGATAAGATGCATAAAAGATAAACATCACATGCAATCAATATAAGTGATATGATATGGCCACCATCATCTTGTGCTTGTGATCTCCATCTTCGAAGCACCGTCGTGATCACCATCGTCACCAGCGCGACACCTTGATCTCCATCGTAGCATCGTTGTCGTCTCGCCAATCTTATGCTTCCATGACTATCGCTACCGCTTAGTGATAAAGTAAAGCATTACAGCGCGATTGCATTGCATACAATAAAGCGACAACCATATGGCTCCTGCCAGTTGCCGATAACTCGGTTACAAAACATGATCATCTCATACAATAAAATTTAGCATCATGTCTTGACCGTATCACATCACAACATGCCCTGCAAAAACAAGTTAGACGTCCTCTACTTTGTTGTTGCAAGTTTTACGTGGCTGCTACGGGCTTAAGCAAGAACCAATCTTACCTACGCATGAAAACCACAACGATAGTTTGTCAAGTTGGTGCTGTTTTAACCTTCGCAAGGACCGGGCGTAGCCACACTCGGTTCAACTAAAGTTGGAGAAACTGTCACCCGCAAGCCACCTATGTGCAAAGCACGTCGGGAGAACCGGTCTCGCGTAAGCGTACGCGTAATGTTGGTCCGGGCCGCTTCGTCCAACAATACCGCCGAACCAAAGTATGACATGCTGGCAAGCAGTATGACTTATATCGCCCACAACTCACTTGTGTTCTACTCGTGCATATAACATCAACATATAAAACCTAGGCTCGGATGCCACTGTTGGGGAACGTAGTAATTTCAAAAAATTTCCTACGCACATGCAAGATCATGGTGATGCATAGCAACGAGAGGGGAGAGTGTTGTCTACGTACCCTCGTAGACCGAAGCGGAAGCGTTGACGCAACGTAGAGGAAGTAGTCGTACGTCTTCCCGGTTCAACCGATCCAAGCACCATTACTCCGGCACCTCCGAGTTCTTGGCACACGTTCAGCTCGATGACGCTCCCCGGGCTCCGATCCAGCAAAGCTTCGGGGAAGAGTTCCGTCAGCACGACGGCATGGTGACGATCTTGATGTTCAACCGTCGCAGGGCTTCGCCTAAGCACCGCTACAATATGACCGAGGTGTAATATCGTGGAGGGGGGCACCGCACACGGCTAAGGAACGATCACAAAGATCAACTTGTGTGTCCTAGGGTGCCCCCCTGCCCCCGTATATAAAGGAGCCAAGGGGAGGGGCGGCCGGCCAAGGAGGGCGCGCCAAGGGGGGGTCCTACTCCCACCGGGAGTAGGACTCCCTTCTTTCCTAGTTGGATAAGGAGAAGGGGAAAGAGGAGGAAGAGGGAAAGGAAAGGGGGGGGGCGCCGCCCCCCTTCCCTTGTCCTATTCGGACTAGGAAGGGGAGGGGCGCGCGGCCACCTCTTGCCTCCTTTCCTCTTCTCCCTTAAGGCCCATGTAGGCCCAATAACCCCCCGGGGGGTTCCGGTAACCCCCCGGTACTCCGGTAAAATCCCGATTTCACCTGGAACGATTCCGATATCCAAATATAGGCTTCCAATATATCGATCTTTATGTCTCGACCATTTTGAGACTCCTTGTCATGTCCATGATCACACCCGGGACTCTGAACAACCTTCGATACATCAAAATACATAAACTCATAATGAAACTGTCATCGTAAAGTTAAGCGCGTGGACCCTACGGTTCGAGAACAATGTAGACATGACCGAGACACGTCTCCGGTCAATAACCAATAGCGGAACCTGGATGCTCATATTGGTTCCTACATATTCTACGAAAATCTTTATCGGTCAGACCGCATAACAACATACGTTGTTCCCTTTGTCATCGGTATGTTACTTGCCCGAGATTCGATCGTCGGTATCTCAATACCTAGTTCAATCTCGTTACCGTCAAGTCTCTTTACTTGTTCCGTAATACATCATTTCGCAACTAACTCATTAGTTGCAATGCTTGCAAGGCTTATGTGATGTGCATTACCGAGAGGGCCCAGAGATACCTCTCCGACAATTGGAGTGACAAATCCTAATCTCGAAATACGCCAACCCAACATGTACCTTTGGAGACACCTGTAGAGCTCCTTTATAATCACCCAGTTACATTGTGACGTTTGGTAGCACACAAAGTGTTCCTCCGGCAAACGGGAGTTGCATAATCTCATAGTCATAGGAACATGTATAAGTCATGAAGAAAGCAATAGCAACATACTAAACGATCGGGTGCTAAGCTAATGGAATGGGTCATGTCAATCAGATCATTCACCTAATGATGTGATCCCGTTAATCAAATAACAACTCTTTTGTTTATGGTTAGGAAACATAACCATCTTCGATTAACGAGCTAGTCAAGTAGAGGCATACTAGTGACACTCTGTTTGTCTATGTATTCACACATGTATTATGTTTCTGGTTAATACAATTCTAGCATGAATAATAAACATTTATCATGATATAAGGAAATAAATAATAACTTTATTATTGCCTCTAGGGCATATTTCCTTCACAACCCACCTCGAAGCCTTTGAGAGAGAATTCCTTGCGAGGATAAAGCCCTAACCACCCAGAGCCAAAGAGTGTTAGGCATCACTTAAGTCTTCTTGTCTATGTGATCTGAAGACTTATTACACTTGAGGACTGTGAATCCTCCAGCCGGTTAGGCGTCGTGTTCTGAGCATCCAAGAGACATTGTGGATCGCCGGTGAATGAAGTCTGTGAAGGTTTGGGAGTCTACCTTGAAGACTTACCAGAGTGATTGGGCGAGGTTTGTGTGACCTTAGCTCAAGGGGAATACGGTGAGGACTGGGTGTCCGGGACTGTGTGTCCTCAGGTTTAAATACCTAGCCGCCCTAACCAGACGTACAGTTTTCACAGCAACTGGAACTGGTCCAACAAATCATTGTCTTCAACGAGTCACTGGTTTCATCCTTCCCTTCCCTTTACTTACTGTTGGTCCTTGTGAAGTCATTGTATGATTGCACTATCTTTTGTCTTCACTGAGTGACTGTGTGTTCTGTTTGGCTTCATAATATCTTCCTACCTGATCCTCACTACATTGCTGCTATTAGTCATTGTGCTTTCACTTCATTGAATACTTGACTATGGTTTTCCTAGTGTAGTCTACCTTCCGCTGCATGGTAATAGGTTTATTTCTATCGTTTGTCTTCGAAACTTCCACATTTTGAAGACTTTCATAAAAATCGCCTATTCACCCCCCTCTAGTCGATATAACGCACTTTCATTCTGTACCTGAGGCCTATTCTCAATATGATAGTCAAACTGAGGACCAGCAGCAGGCACAGGAACAGAAGCAGTAGCATCATTGGCTTCGCTGACTTCTGGTTCTTGGGTTGGTGCAGGCTCCACATTTGCTTCAGCCATGACAACGTCAGTGGCTTCATTGGTGTTGGTGGTGGCAGCCTGAAGATTTTCTACCTCCACTTGATGAGCTGGAGGGTCGGGCACAAACACGTTCTCCTCAAGAACAGCTTCTTCAGTAGTTGGGGGAGTAGGAACACGTTCTTCTTCTTGGGTGTCATCGGCTGATGCAGCCGAAATGTCTTTAGCAGTTTTAGCTTCAGACTCAGAGACTTGAGACCTTGGTCCTTTGCGAAGCCTGCGTAACGCAGGCGACGCCTTTGGAGATGGAGTTGGCTGGGCCTCAAAGTCATCTTCTTCTTCTTGCCGGGGTGGTGTGACTTGTTGTTGTTGTGGGTGATCAGCCCATGTTGCATCCTGAGCAATTGGCGTCAGAGGACGACCAATGCTGATGAGTTCACTGTGCGTAAGCACATGCGATGATACTTGTTGGTGCTCGATCTGAGGAAGTACTACATCATCTTCAACATGGTCATGGTGACCAATGTCTTCAGCTTCATGAGCCTCTGTGAAAGCAGGCTCGGGGACAGTCAGTTGGCGCTCTTGATGTTCAGCGTCAGGGCAAACCATGGAGATAGGTTCAACAACTAAGGGCTCTGTGGGAGCAGCCCGATCCTTCTTGGTCTTGCGCTTCTTCTTGGAGGGAGCAGCAGCAGAGGCTTCAGGATGTTTCCTCTTTCTGGCTTCAGCCTCAGCAGTCCTTGTCTTCTTCAGTTCTGAAGCGGTAGACCTGGCTTTTGGCTTCGAGCCAGTCATGCTGGTTGGGAAGACAATGGGATGTGCTTCCTGCCTTGGTGCGTCGGGTTCAGCCATAGCGGGCTTCTTCTTCTGCTGCTTTGCAGCCATCCTGGGGTCAATGCCAGGACGCCCAAGGGCCTTGCGCTTCTCAGCCTCATTGTAGGCTTGCACACACTTGTCAGTCAGGCTCTTCATGCGCTCACGAGAACCTTGAGCTTCTTCATGCTTCTTGAGAAAGGCTTCTTTGAGCTCGTGCAGCATGATCTTGAAGTTCTTGACCTCTTGCACACTGAGCTTGGCCATATGCTTCTTGAACTGAGCTTTCTCAAAGTCAATCTTCTGCTTCAGTTCAACGATGTGCTGGGCTATAGCTAACTCTGAAGCAATGGCGCCATGGAAAGCGACACTGAGGCCAATGGGAAGTTGCAGATCTTAAAAGCTGAGGTTGGGCGTGTCAAACCACTCATCGATGAAGTCGTGGATGATTGCCACGTCAAAGAGAGGCAAATTGTTGAAGATTTCTGCTTCTTCTTTGCTCTTGATCAGTTGCTCAAGAGCGTCATCTGCAAGATCTTCATCACTGGACAGATCAATGGCATCGTTGCGCAGAATGGCAGCAGCAGTCAGTTCTTGGCTGGTGTGTGGCAGAGGCATCTTGACTCTCGGGGGCTTGGAGATACGTGACAGATCTTCAGACTGCACACTGTCTTCAGGAGGTGCAGTAGCCAGTGGCTGCGCCAGTGAGATTTTTGGTGCTGAGGCAGGCTTTGAAGCTTTAGGCAGCTTTGGTTTCTGCGGCTTTGGAGTAGGAGCTGGGGCTTCATCAGTGTCAGCATAATCATCAGAATGATCCACTTTGGCACCTTGAACAGAGATATGAGTGATGAGGCCATCCAGGTTGTAGAACGAACCGACGACATTGGGTTCGGCATCGCGGGTGCCATCTGCACGGGGAGCAGAGGGGCCAGGGTTGAAGTCTAGTCCCAATGACTTCTTGTTCTGCTTCGCCGAATTCTGGGCAAACTGGAAGTTGCGCTTGAACAGATTGTCGTCACAACACCAGAGCAGTGATGATGGGTCAGCATCCGTAGGCTATGGTCCACGGACCATGCAGGGATAGAAGCCTTGTTCAATGGCTTCATCTCTGGACCTGGCTTGAAGATTTTTGTATAGGATGTCTCCCCATGGTCGCTTGATGGCATTCTTTTCAGCATATTCCTTTGTCACAAATCTGTACTTGAACCACTGTTCTGCCCAATATCATCGAATCCATTGGATTCGTGTCTTGCGCTGATTGTAATCCTCTTCTGGATCTGTCTTGTATAGTTCTGAGAGGTCATCGGGCAGATCTCTTGATGTCTCACCTCGACGCTTTCTTCCACCCTTCCTTGTTGATTTCTCTGCAGCCATGAACTTTAAACTGAATGGCTTCAATACGTTCAAAGGCTTCAAGGGATTTCGCTTGCTGGACAAACAGGAACTGGCTTCGGGAGAATTTATGTGATGCTGTAAGAATTCTGCAAATGAATGCAGACTATGAGAACCAAGGGATTCTCCCACGGACATGTACCTGTGACAGCATTAAGGTGCGAGGGAAGAGGAAGAGGTCATATGCATTCTCAGAAGATTTTGAAGATAAATCATTTTAGAAGACATTGACCTCATCGTGTGAAGACATTCACTCATAGATAAGGAGTTGGTTCTAGATTTGTACGAATCCACAGATCAGTACAAGTGAGGAATCTAACTACTTTGTGAAGCATAAGTGAACATACTAGGCATAATATGAGATGCAGTATGAAGTGGATCCAACTTGTGTGAACAGAAACTGCTTGTGGTAGAAAGTGACGAATCTATAGGATCAAAGAGGCCGTAAAAAGGAAGTTTTATTTACCACACAAGGAACTGCTAGACGGAGTGGAAGAGGAGGCCAAGCAGTTCGATCGTTCGTGCCCTAACTTGGCGACGGAGGACACCTACGGCGACGGTGGAGAAGACGATGTCCGCGGCCGGCGTGAAGACGGCGTCGGAGAGGTCGCGGCAGCTAAGCGCTTCGTCGCCGGCGTCGTTGAGGGCTAGCGGTGGCGCTAGGGTTCGTGCGAGAGTGGAAGAAAGGATAATGACTGTGGTGAGGCGTGTATTTATAGGGACAGGGACGGCACAGTGTTATTACACAAGTGCCCCTGGCAATTCACATCTGAAGAACACATGGCCATCATGCAGCATATCGGAGGTTGTTCCATGTTCCCACGCATGCCTGGATTGTCGGGTGGTCGTTCCCACTTCTCCTGGTTTCAGGTGAAGGAATTGGCATTGAAAACAGACTTAATGTTTGTCTCCGTATCTTCTGCTGACAAGGACGCAGAGAAGACATTCGACAGTTTCAATAGAATGCATATGATTTGGAGAGATAGAGTTTGAGATAGAAAGCATAGAGAGGGTAGGGTCCGATCACATTCACTTAGTTCAAAAGACTCAACAAGAAGACATAGCTATAAGTGAATGCTGTAGAGGACAGAACACTAGTATAAGGAATGCAAATATATATGATCAACATAATGGAGATAATCATGAAGACATGTTGAGATTGAAACCAAACCAAATGTGAGGACACGGCAAATGTAACACCATGGGTAAAACACTTCAAACAGACGAATTTTGTGGTGGCGTTACCCACCGTATAGGAAGTATTAGACCCAGACATGGCGCACAATTATCGTGGCGCTCCGAAGTCAAATTTCACATTAATGTATTCACACTTAGAATGTATGTCTTCATTGATTGAAGATATACTTTACTTCGTGTGTTGCACATCTAAGTCATCAATATGCATAAGTGTTAGGATGTGTGCCTGATCACAGGACATTTGAGGATTCCAAGATATTTAGCTCACATCGTAACTTGCAAAATCTCTTCTCATCCAAGGGCTTGGTGAAGATATCTGCCAATTGCTCTTCAGTGTTGACGTGTATGATATCAATATCTTCCTTCACAACATGATCTCTGAGAAAGTGATGACGAATTTCAATGTGCTTTGTCTTCGAGTGCTGAACTGGGTTGTTGGCAATCTTGATGGCGCTTTCGTTGTCGCAGTAGAGTGGCACTTGCTTCAGATGAATGTCATAGTCTTTGAGGGTTTGCTTCATCCACAGAAGCTGAGCGCTGCAAGATCCAGCAGCAATGTATTCAGATTTAGCAGTGGAGAGAGGTACACAGTTCTGCTTCTTTGAAGACCAACATACAAGTGATCGTCCCAGAAAATGACATGTGCCTGATGTAGACTTGCGATCCACCTTGTCACCAGCATAATCAGCATCCAAAAATCCAACCAGATCAAACTCTGATCCCTTTGGATACCATAATCCTACAGTTGGGGTGTAAGCCAAATATCGAAGAATTCGCTTCACAGCTAAGTGATGCGACTCCTTTGGTGTCGCTTGGAATCGAGCACACATGCAAACACTAAGCATAATATCTAGCCTAGATGCACATAGATAAAGTAAAGAACCAATCATGGAGCGGTATACCTTTTGATCGAACTCTTTACCATTATTGTCGGGACCCAGATGATGTTTGGCTAGCATTGGCATCGTGAAGCCTTTGCAGTCTTGCATACCAAACTTCTTCAGGCAATCTTTGAGATACTTCTCTTGAGATATAAAGATGTCGTTGCGTTGCTGACATATTTGAAGGCCAAGGAAGAACTTCAGCTCACCCATCATGGACATCTGATATTGCTCTTGCATCATATATCCAAACTCTTCACTGTATTTCTGATTGGTGCAGCCGAAGATAATGTCATCCACATATATTTGGCACACAAACAGTTCACCATCATATGTCTTCGTGAAGAGAGTGGGGTCGAGGGAACCAGATTTGAAGCCTTTGCTCTTCAGGAAGTCTTTGAGTGTGTCATACCAAGCCCGAGGGGCTTGTTTGAGGCCATACAATGCCTTGTTGAGCTTGTATACCATGTCAGGATGTTTTGGATCTTCAAAGCCAGGTGGTTGTGCGACATATACTTCTTCTTCAATCTTGCCATTGAGAAAAGCGCTCTTCACATCCATTTGATATAGAAGTATGTTGTGATGATTTGCATAGGCCAGCAGTATGCGTATGGCTTCAAGTCTAGCCACAGGAGCAAATGTTTCATCGAAGTCAATCCCTTCAACTTGAGTGTATCCTTGAGCAACGAGACGAGCTTTGTTTCTGACAACTTGACCATGCTCATCTTGCTTGTTGCGATATATCCATTTGGTGCCTATTATATTGTGCTTCCGAGGATCAGGACACTTAACCAGTTCCCATACATTATCCAGCTCAAATTGTTGAAGCTCTTCTTGCATAGCTTGAATCCATTCAGGTTCCATGAAGGCTTCTTCAACTTTCTTGGGTTCTGTTA